>NC_091166.1:35964682-36007182 GCF_040958095.1 Procambarus clarkii
AGCCAGGAGGCTCAGGAATCTGTACACCAGTTGACTGACAATTGAGAGGCGGGACCAAAGAGCCAGAGCTCAACCCCCGCAAGCACAACTAGGTAAGTATTGACAGACATAGAGGAAAGGGAGGAAGAAAGACCCGAGCACCGCCGGGTACATCCCCCTAGTATATAACAAGAGTTTATATGTAAACATGAGTGTGATGTGACAAGGTACTAAGATAGTACAACTTCCAATATATAACTTGTGTGAATAGGTTGAGTAATCAGGATGAGGTGATTGATGGCTGGCTGAAGACCAGGAGGGGGGGGGGCCAGAGACTCGAACCAGCGTCGTATTCTTGTCTGGGTGGGTCTTAAGACTGGCTGAGATGGTACCTGTGATACGCTAAGTTATCCTGGGCCCTTTGTTGTTCATATACTGGCAGGCACGTGCGGCCACGGTGAGTAGCTCAGCTCAGGGCTGGCTGGCTGGCTGGCTGGCTGGCTGCCTGGCTGGCTGGCTGGCTGGCTGGCTGGCTGGCTGGCTGCCTGGCTGGCTGGCTGGCTGCCTGGCTGGCTGGCTGGCTGCCTGGCTGGCTGGGTGGCTGGCTGGCTACCTGGCTGGCTGGGTGGCTGGGTGGCTGGCTGGCTACCTGGTCGATTAGCTGGCTGGCTGGCTGCCTGGCTGGCTGCCTGGCTGGCTGGGTGGCTGGCTGGCTGGCTGGCTAGCTGGCTACCTGGTCGATTAGCTGGCTGGCTGGTTTCCTGGCTGGCTATTTGACTGGTTTCGTGGTTGGTTGGTTGTTTCACTGCTTGGCGTCTGGTTGGCTGCCTTTCTGTCGCCCTGCCTGCCTGGACGTCTACCTGATTGATTGATTGATTGATGAAGATTAAGCCACCCAAGAGGTGGCACGGACATGAATAGCCCCGTAATGGCCCCGTCTACCTGGCTCAGTGTTCTCATTTATAATGGTTAGGTTCGCTCAGACGGTTAGTGCATATAGTGGCCGTTTGGTCTTGTAAGGTGGAGGGCCTTAGGTCTCGGTCTCTCTCTCTCTCTCTCTCTCTCTCTCTCTCTCTCTCTCTCTCTCTCTCTCTCTCTCTCTCTCTCTCTCTCTCTCTCTCTCTCTCTCTCTCTCTCTCTCTCTCTCTCTCTCTCTCTCTCTCTCTCTCTCTCTCTCTCTCTCTCTCTCTCTCTCTCTCTCTCTCTCTCTCTCTCTCTCTCTCTCTCTCTCTCTCTCTCTCTCTCTCTCTCTCTCTCTCTCTCTCTCTCTCTCTCTCTCTCTCTCTCTCTCTCTCTCTCTCTCTCTCTGTCTCTCTCTCTCTCTCTCTCTCTCTCTCTCTCTCTCTCTCTCTCTCTCTCTCTCTCTCTCTCTCTCTCTCTCTCTCTCTCTCTCTCTCTCTCTCTCTCTCACTCGTGGTAGTCCTTAAAGCCAGCTTCCACACCCAGGCCGGTGCCGCCCGCTGCCAGGGAGGCGCATCAGGAATTTATTTCTCTAACTTAATCGGGGGGGATCCTGGCTTCTGCGGGCGCGTTGATTGGCTGCTGCGGGGGAGGAAGGGGGTCAGAGAGGAGGGGCGGGGATTGTAGGAAAGGGAGGGGGAGGAAGTAGAGAGAGGGGTGTGAAATAGTGGTTGGAGATGAATAGTTAGAGGTGGTGGTAGTGGTGTAAGGAGCAATGGATTCACTTCATCAAAGAAGCCTCTATCTTCACTGTCCCAGATTTACGTAATTGAGGTACATTTTTTGTGTGTACCAGTCGTCTCCTTGTGTCCCAGTGATGTTCCCGGCGCCGCGAGTGGCGCCGAGTGCAGAGATTGAGATGCCAGGAGCAGCATCAGTTACCAGGGTGTCAGGAAGTGTCAAGATTTAGAACGGACAAGATGGCAGGATAAGAATCGGGGCAAAGTTTCAGAACTGACCTGAACCTCCTGGTGACCAAGCCACCACCCCTGGCTGGCTTCCTTGACTGAGGCCACTCACACAATGACGGTGATGTTTATGGGGGTGGCTTGGGGGGGTATGGAACCATGGGGGGGGGGGGCGTACAAGCAGGACCAGAGGGCCTGGCACACCTCGCCATGATTCTATCACTATGATTCTATCCTGGTCAAATGGGGGGCAAGAATGAGTGAATGTTTGGGCACTTGAGGGAAGGTGGTTCTTTGTGGGTCTACGGTTCTGAGGACAGTCTTAAGATGTGGTGGGTGAGGCAGACTTAAGACATGGTGGGTGAGGCAGACTTAAGACATGGTGGGTGAGGCAGACTTAAGACATGGTGGGTGAGGCAGACTTAAGACATGGTGGGTGAGGCAGACTTAAGACATGGTGGGTGAGGCAGACTTAAGACATGGTGGGTGAGGCAGACTTAAGACATGGTGGGTGAGGATCCAGACGTTACCATCTCTGGGACTGTAAGGACACTGTCCTGGCCAGAGACTCGAGAGACTGTACGATGCTTCAGGCAACCTCTTACGAAACCTGTACATCTTGCCTCGATTCCGGTGGCTTTGTTTACATTCAGGAAACCGTTTACGAGCGCGGACACTTCACAATCCGAGGTTATTATTGCTATAAACGACCTCGTGGTGCTTAGGCGCTCACAACCCGTTTAATACTTGTAAACAAAGCCGCCATGATTGAAGAAAGATAAACAGGTTTCGTTATATTGTTTACTTATTCTAACTGTGAGGAAACAAATATATGTATAATACAAAATTGTCTACAAAAATAATTTTTTAGTAATATTTCAACGATCCTCCTTCCAAATCTATTACAAATTTTTTAGCCATGTAGTTTATTCTAAGTATTTATGTCAGTTGCTTCAAAATGCTATAAATTTGTTAGAAGATATAGGAAGATAAACTGAGGCCCGACGGTGGAGTTCAGAGACGCAGGTTCGATCCCATCTTATTCCCTAATAGCTAACATCACGTTCTAGAGATAATAATATACATAGTAAGGTATAATATTGAAATTCAGCCATGTATGTTATATACATGCTAGACAAATCAATGTCATACGTATACATAACATTTTTGTGATGTAATCGTGGTCCTATAAAATGTGTATATTATTTCGGTGTATTTCCTGTAATTCACGGATCTCTCTCATACACAAAGCACTCATTGTTTGAGTGATGACCACGAGTGCGCAGGCAGCGAGCGCTTGAATGCGCATTGACTCGAGTGCACATTTGCGGCCGTGTGCGCTCAAGCGCTGCCCACAGTGGCACCTGCCCTACCCGTACACGTGCGCCGTCATGCTGGCACCAATATCCGGTCATGCACGGCATCTGCAGAACGTACATGTATATATGTTTACGCACATGTGTGTGTTTCCTCATTACGTACATGAACACACATGTGTGCGCACATAACCTGTGTTTCAGGTCCTCAATCTTGAGCCCAATCACTTGGGCTGGACGGTAGAGCGACGGTCTCGCTTCATGCAGGTCTGAGTTCAATCCCCGACCGTCCACAAGTGGTTGGACACCATTCCATCCCCTCCGTCCCATCCTAAATCCTTATCCTGACCCCTTCCAAGTGTTATATAGTCGTAATGGCTTGGCTCTTTCCCCCCTGACATTTCCCTTCCCTTCTCTCAGTCTGCCACTCCGTACAAAATCTAACTAATTTGCCTAATAGGTATATTTTTAACCCAAACAACCCCCCTAACCCTCTCCAGCGTGATCCTTAGAAACCGTCAATATCACAGAGCTGCAATTTTTATTAAAACATCGAATTTTTAACGTGTTATCTTGAGGTTATCTTGAGATGATTTCGGGGCTTTAGTGTCCCCGCGGCCCGGTCCTCGACCAGGCCTCCACCCCCCAGGAAGCAGCCCGTGACAGCCGACTAACACCCAGGTACCTATTTTACTGCTAGGTAACAGGGGCATAGGGTGAAAGAAACTCTGCCCATTGTTTCTCGCCGGCGCCCGGGATCGAACGCAGGACCACAGGATCACAAGTCCAGCGTGCTGTCCGCTCGGCCGACCGGCTCCTTGTTGTTAGTTGAATGCGTATCAAATGTGACGTACCAGCTGAGATGACAAGTTGACACCCCTAAGAAATATCCTAAATATATTTACTTAAAATTTCCCCTCTTTTTCCCCGACCAAGCGGACTACACGGCCCCACGAAAACTTAATTTTCACGCACAGAAAGTTTTTAACTTAGGGGGAAACTTAGTGTTTTTAAGTTTTTAATGTTTTCCTTCGGCTATTTGATTAAATTTATAAAACAAACTGATTTGAATCCGGTGTGGAGCGCTCCAGCGGCCGGATACGTACGCTCTGGATATTTTTTTTTTAATTCGGTTAAGCTATCCGGATAGCAATACAATCCGTTATTGCTGTATCCGGATAGCTTGTAGTGCTGTTTGGTTCATGTATTGAATACTCGTATCTTGCTCTGTAATGGTGGTTCACCGTGATTGGCAGTAGTGCTCGTGATTGGTAGTTGTCCTCGTGATTGGTAGTTGTCCTCGTGATTGGTGGTAGTCCTCGTGGTTGGTGGTAGTCCTCGTGATTGGCAGTAGTCCTCTCTCTGCACTCTTACTCCCTTTATACCTCTCTATCTCTCCCTACCTCTCCCCTTCCCCCTCGCCCTTTCTCTTTCTCTCTCTCTCTCTCTCTCTCTCTCTCTCTCTCTCTCTCTCTCTCTCTCTCTCTCTCTCTCTCTCTCTCTCTCTCTCTCTCTCTCTCTCTCTCTCTCTCTCTCACACACACACCAGATAATGTTAAATTATTGTCTCATCAGATCGCTTTTGTTTACACTGGTGTAAACTTACACCAGTGTGTAAGTTTACACACCTGCCACGTGGTGTTAATTGACTTACAAGCTGTGTGAGTGAGGCTCAGAGTACCACACACAGTGTCGAGTGCTTCCACTCGAGTTTGCTGCTAATTTTGATAAGAAAAAATGAGGTTATTAGCATACACAGACCGGTGTGTGTGTGTGTGTGTGTGTGTGTGTGTGTGTGTGTGTGTGTGTGTGTGTGTGTGTGTGTGTGTGTGTGGTATTGGTATCGCTGCTGTAGGTCAGCCTGCAATGTTGCCTGACTCTTGCCATTGCAATCTGAGGGCAGAAGTGATCACAAACAGCTCTTCGTAACTTGGTCATTCGTCCGGGTAGTGTGTCGTGAAGTCGGTGAATTGATCGTTAATGGTGATGGCGTTGGAGTGTGGCTGAGCTAGGAGAGGTTGTGGCTGCCTCTTCCCCCCGCTGGCCTGCCTCCCCCTGGGCCTGCCTCCCCCTGGCCTTCCCCTCCCGGCCTGCCCCAGTGCCTGCCCAATGCCCCAGTGTACGTTGGTCGAGGGGCAGTGAGACTCGCGCAGGTCTGGCGAACGGTCGCTGCGTACCTAGTCCGGCGCTGACTGACCGCCCTCCGTACCGTGCCGTGCTCTGGCAAGCTTACTCGTGCCCTGGGGCGTGCTGTGGCAACCCCAGTGGTACCTTGAGGCGTGCTGTGGCAACCCCAGTCATACCCTGGGGCGTGCTGAGGGGTATATAGAAAGAGGGGGCACCACTTCCGCTAAACGTAGTGGGTGTTTAGGCTATCTCGCAGTGTTGGTCGGGCTGCCGTGGCGATTGGGCATAACTGTGCGTCCCGCGGTAACTGTGAAGTTGTCGTTACCGCTCAAGGGGTCATGACCTTTAGCGTAAACAAGCGGTAATGACGTAATTGACTCGCGGTAAATGATGATGTCATATAAAGACCATTTACATAATTTGTGTGGTCAAGTTCTGCGAGCTAATTGTGTAATTAACTATCTTGAGACTTCAGGATCATCTTCGTGACAAGGTCTTTTGACCTCGGTGTTAACCATGGCTCTTATGATGTTCCTAAATTCTACGTCTACATTGTGGCCAAGATGTATAGCGTATGACGGGAAGCTGTATGTATAGGAGGTCTGGACGAGGCAGCTCATATGTATATCCACCCACGTATATACATGTTTAAGCCATGTTTGGAACAATCCAACGCTCCCACTTTTATTACGTTAACCAGTAATTTGCTCCAAGAGGTGAGGAGAGACTGGTTGATACCTGGTTGATATCCAGGTATCACCTGCCTGGATACCTACCTACCTACCTACCTACCACACCCGCAAGTGTGGAGAGACTGCAGGTGTGGCCACTACAACACTGAACTTCCTCGACGGTGTGGAAGGTGACTCATACGCCAGCCAAGGTCATCTTCAACACCTCCAGAACATTACCTTAACTCCTGGAAACAAGAGAGATTTTATGCAGCGGAGCCTTGAGAGTGTGTGTGTGTGTGTGTGTGGCGCCGTGGGCTGCCAGTCAGTCCTCCCGCGGCTGCCATGTGGAGATGTGCCATAAAGGTGACGTGCGGGTTGCCACCTAATTAGACATGAGTATTCTCCACCCCAGTGACAGTGCCGTTAGGAAAAGACATGTCCCCCCTGTGTCTATAGTGTCAGATAAAGGTCAGAAAGGGTTGCCTTGCTGTCCCGGAACTGGGGGAGTAGACATAAGTGTCCCCCCCCCCCTCCCGTCCACCTGTATGGCTAAATGGGGAGGGGGGAGACATGTCTCATTGTGAAGTGACTGTTGTGAAGAGTGTTAAATGGTTTTCTGCGGCGCTGGTAAGAGTTTCTTCCCCCTTGTAGACGTGGATTGGTCTCTCTCAAGACTCCTGGCAGTGGTAATGTGTGTGCTCGCTCTAGGGCTGATCCACCTTTGCATGAATTGGATTTTGATTTTGATGTGAGGAAAATCTGCGTATAGGGTAACTTTGTTTTCAATTTTATTTGTGTGTGTGTGTGTGTGTGTGTGTGTGTGTGTGTGTGTGTGTGTGTGTGTGTGTGTGTGTGTGTGTGTGTGTGTGTGTGTGTGGTAAAATGAAGCTAGATAGGTTTTTAGATTTTTTTTACGCGATGTTAAGGTTCATATGTTTTGAAGTCTGTATATGTGACAGTTTAACGTGAAGGTTATGTGGTTAAATTCAGTCAGATGTGTTCCCAGTCAGATGTCTCCCCATGCTATACACAGAGTTGTGTGTATAGCATACTCGCCCCGTCGGAATTTGACGGAACATATCCCCGCTGTGATATGTGGATGTAATGTAATATTTTATGTACCGTAGATGGACAGGTGATAGGTCCCAGGCCTCGACCGTCGCACACAGGTCCCAGTGACTTCATTCTGTGTTCAGGTGTGGTTGTTTGTGGTACAGTGTGTTCTAGTGTGTTGTTGGTTCTGGGTGATGGTACAGCGGTGCTTGTTCTGGTTCTATGTGTTGGTATATTGTGTTGTTGTCTTGTACTCACCTAGTTGTGCTGGCGGGGGCTGAGCTCTGGCTCTTTGGTCCCGCCTCTCAACTGTCAATTAACTGGTGTACAGGTTCCTGAGCCTATTGGGCTCTGTCATATCTACATTTGAAACTGTGTATGGAGTTAGCCTCCACCACATCACAGCCTAATGCATTCCACTTGTAAACTACTCTGACACTGAAAAAGTTCTTTCTAATGACACTATGGTCCTTTGAGTATTAAGTTTCCACCTGTGTTCCCTTGTTCGTGTTCCATCCATCCTAAATAGTTTATCTTTATCTACCCTATCAATTCCTCATGAGAATTTTGTAGATGGTGATCATGTCTCTCCTGCCTATTCTGTCTTCTAAGAACGTGAGGTTTAATTCTCGTATCCTTTCCCTAGTAACTCATACCTCTCAGCTCTGGGACTAGTCTGGTGGCATACCTCTGAATCTTCTCTAACTTTGTCTTGTGTTTAACTGGGAATGGACTCCAGGCTGGAGCTCCATATTCCAGGATTGGTCTGAAAAGCCCGCCCACCCTTAAGTCTCCAGGCTGACACTCAAAGTCAGTGATGGTGCTGGCACTCAATGATGGTGCTGGCACTCAATGATGGTGCTGGCACTCAATGATGGTGCTGGAGTCTGTGATGGTGAGTGAACGCCCCTCCACCATCACCACCACATCTTGTCATCTTGTCATGTGTGGATGGTATTAAGCTAATCCCCTGAGGTCATGGGGGCAGCCATCTCTCTCTCTCTCTCTCTCTCTCTCTGTCTCTCTCTCTCTCTCTCTCTCTCTCTCTCTCTCTCTCTCTCTCTCTCTCTCTCTCTCTCTCTCTCTCTCTCTCTCTCTCTCTCTCTCTCTCTCTCTCTCTCTCTCTCTCTGTCTCTCTCTCTCTCTCTCTTCCCCCCCCCATGACACTACATCTGGTGTAGAAGGGACACTGGACCCAGAGGACACACTTAATAATTATGGTAAAGTTGGTTAACATAATGATTGCCTTTAGAAATCAGGAGTCACATACGTTAGACTGATTCTGAAATATGCAGTGCCGTCATGAATCCTTCACTTCATTAAACATCAAACAAAACTGGGCTAACTCTATAGGTTTGTCATCAGATGGGCTCTGGAGCCAAGAGGTGCGAGTTTCGAAAATATATTAAATAAGTGAAAATCACTTTTCTGAATGTCAGTATACAGAGGGGAGACAAGATCACGGCATACATAATACTCATCACTCAAGTGTATTGATAAGGGTGATAAAAAGGTGTATACAGATGGTAAAGAGACCTTCCTAGATGAACCTTATTAGATGACTTCAGAGTATCAGTCGATGAGAGGAGGAGCCCAATAGTTGAAGCTCAACAAACGCAAGAACAATTCAATAAGTACACGCGCGCTTTGAGAGGAAACGAGTAACAATATGGATATTTAATTACATAATGTAAATATGTTTTACAAAATTCAATCTTGACACGATGTTGACCCAATGTTGACAGTGTTGACAATGTTGACAGTGTTGACAGTGTTGACCCAATGTTGACAGTGTTGACAATGTTGACAGTGTTGACCCAATGTTGACAGTGTTGACCCAATGTTGACAGTGTTGACAATGTTGACAGTGTTGACAGTGTTGACCCAATGTTGACAGTGTTGACAATGTTGACAGTGTTGACCCAATGTTGACAGTGTTGACCCAATGTTGACAGTGTTGACAATGTTGACAGTGTTGACAGTGTTGACCCAATGTTGACAGTGTTGACCCAATGTTGACAGTGTTGACAGTGTTGACCCAATGTTGACAGTGTTGACAATGTTGACAATGTTGACAGTGTTGACCCAATGTTGACAGTGTTGACAATGTTGACAGTGTTGACAATGTTGACAGTGTTGACAATGTTGACAGTGTTGACAATGTTGACAGTGTTGACCCAATGTTGACAGTGTTGACAGGAGGCTTGAGGACGAGCGTGTAGAGACTAAGCAAATAATGGACGGACTTAAATATTGTTCCCAGTTCTAAATATGCCATAGATTTTAATGCTAATTCCTTCTGTTCCCTTGAATTATTGTGATTTCTCTCAAACCCAGTTTCTTGTAGTAGCCTGGTTTTAACGAGAGCGGTTGGGCTGCCTAGGCCTATCTCCTAGGACACTACAGAAGGCTTATACGAAGCAGCTTCTAATCATATCCACCGAAACTCATATATATGTCTAACCTACGCTGGAAACAATCCACTGATCGTACGTCTGTTACGTTATCCTGGTAATTTGTTCCATAAATCTAATAACTTACCAAACCAGTATTTACCCAGGTCTTTTATGAATTTAAATTTCTCCACATTTTTTTTATCCATTATTTCGAGTTCTGTTTTGTGTTGACTTATTTAAAAGCTGATTTGCATCCCCCTTTGTTATGCCCTGTCTGTGTTACGAGGAGTAATGTGACGGTATCCATGCTAAGGACATTGTACAGCTACAGTTCTGTACACAAGGACTCTATAACCCCATTTTTTGTTCACAAGGACTCTATAATCTCCTTTTCTGTACACAAGGACTCTATAATCCCTGCTGGATCATTTATATCACTGTTAAGAGACTCTAAGTGTCTTGTTGGTCTTCAAGTGCCTCAAGATCTGGCTGATTTGCTGACGTCTCCGTCCTGCCGGAGTCTTGGCCATTCATTTATACATTGCTGACCAGAACATACATATTTGCTTCCGTCCAGCGTGGCCAGGGTTAGAGCCATTGACGAGTGACGTAGAGCCATTGACGAGTGGCTGTCAGTGAAGAGTGACTGACAGTGACGAGTGTCAGTCTCTCATCACTGTCAGCCACTCGTCACTGACAGACACTCGTCACTGTCGCCCACTCGTCACTGACAGCCACTCGTCACTGTCGCCCACTCGTCACTGACAGCCACTCGTCACTGACAGACACTTCCCGTTATTGTAATGAGCTTGGGGGCGGTGGCACGGAACTGGTCACCTCTGGGTGCGGTCTGACAGTGGCCTTCAACGTGACAAGTTGTCATATTTCGTCCCGGCTTGCTTCCTTTGTACCTGGCGGCCTGTCACGCTGAGTGACGCTGTCATGTCACACCTCGACACTTGTCTTCGTGGAGACAAAACGCTAGTTAAGGCTACGGGAGTGTTTGAGTATCCAAGATTGGAGGTGGAGAAGGGGGGAGTGTCTTCAAAATCTATCTTCCTATTAAAAAAAAATCCAGTTTGCATTAAATATTGAAAATCGATATTGTTTTGATATTGCCAAACCGTATTTGCCGGTGTTGACCTTGCACAGTGGCTGACGCTTGGTGTGCAGTGTTGCAACACCGGCTACCTCATCATAGCCTCCAGTTTTGCAAGATTATTGCCAGTTTCTAAGCAGTGTTGCCAGCCCAGGAGCACGAGGACAAGAACACCGCCTCTCACAATCTCTCATTGGGGTTATCTTTTAGATGATTTCGGGGCTTAGCGTCCCCGCGGCCCGGTCCTCGGCCAGGCCTCCTTTTTGTTACACCCCCCCCCCAGGAAGCAGCCCGTAGCAGCTGTCTAACTCCCAGGTACCTATTTACTGATATGTAACAGGGGGCATCAGGGTAAAAGAAACTATGCCCATTTGTTTCCGCCGCCACCGGGGATCGAACCCGGAACCTCAGGACTACGAATCCGAAACGCTGTTCACTCAGCTGTCAAGCCCTCACACCTAAAACGTCGCATTTCGTACGGAATCAATCAGTTCATTATAAATGTGACCCATTATAAAACATTAAATCACGGCAATATTGACGTTTTCTATGTATCGCCCTATATATACATGGGTTAGGTGGGATGCTTGGGTTACAACGTTGCTGTGAGAGAGAGAGAGAGAGAGAGAGAGAGAGAGAGAGAGAGAGAGAGAGAGTGACGGACGCTCACGCCCTTCATAACCGGGTCCTGGCCAGTGGTCTGACTTCGTGTGGTCGGTATAACAAGCACAGTTTCTCTGTTTTTGGAGTCAGATCAAAATTTTTTTTTTTTTTGCTATGACAAAATTGTATATTTGTGTTAATTGTTGTTAAGAATGCACTACAATAACTCTCTAAGTCATCGAATTGTGACGTTCTCTTTAGCGTGACAGATTATATAAGTCATTATTTCATTATTTCATATACCCAGGAATAAGTCATTATTTCATATACCCAGGAATAAGTCATTATTTCATATACCCAGGAATAAGTCATTATTTCATATACCCAGGAATAAGTCATTATTTCATATACCCAGGAATAAGTCATTATTTCATATACCCAGGAATAAGTCATTATTTCATATACCCAGGAATAAGTCATTATTTCATATACCCAGGAATAAGTCATTATTTCATATACCCAGGAATAAGTCATTATTTCATATACCCAGGAATAAGTCATTATTTCATATACCCAGGAATAAGTCATTATTTCATATACCCAGGAATAAGTCATTATTTCATATACCCAGGAATAAGTCATTATTTCATATACCCAGGAATAAGTCATTATTTCATATACCCAGGAATAAGTCATTATTTCATATACCCAGGAATAAGTCATTATTTCATATACCCAGGAATAAGTCATTATTTCATATACCAAGGAATAAGTCATTATTTCATATACCAAGGAACCCTCAGTGTGTGTAAATATATAAAGTACATAATTTTGTATTCTCTTTTTTTCATCATTTTTGTCATAATTTTGTTATTTTCTGTTTTTCTGTTATTTTCATAATTTTTTATTTTCTTTTTTTATAATTTTCTGTTTTTTTTTGTGTGTTTTTCATGTTTTATATTTTGTTTTTTCATCATTTTTTTCATAAATGTTTATTTTCTGTGATTTTTAATACTTTTATTCATAATTTTATATTTTCTGTTTTTCAATGTTCTATATATTTCTCCCCGAACCCCTGTTTTATAACCTCTCCGGCAATTAAAAAAAAAAACATCCCTAAGTTCACATACATAATGGAATCATAAGAACGCGATGTACATATGGTAAAAAAAAAAAAATACTGAGACTATACGACGGGATCGAACCCTCTTCCCGAGCCTCCCCCAGACACATCAGCGTCACCATAGAGAATATCATCTGAACAAATCCACAAGGGCCGTAATGAGAGTTCGAACCTACGCCCGGGATTGTGCCAGACGCTGCTGCCTTTAGGTAACAAAGAATCACCTGTTACCTCCAAAGTGATCACTACCTACGGTAAAATGTCATAGTCGCCATGGCGTAGTGGTAAAACACTCACTTCGCCAGCGATTTGGCCTGGGTTCGTATCCTGGCCGGGGAGGATGGACTAGGCACTAATTCTTACCTGTACGCCTCTGTTCACCCAGCAGTAAATGGGTACCTGGTTGTTAAACGATTTGGCGGGTCGTATTCCAGGGAACAGAGGATTAAGGACCTGCCCGAGGCGCTACGCGTGCTGGTGGCTTTACAACCATGTAAGAACTCTTGTATATATATAATGAAAAGTGTTGAAAACGTCCTTCAAAAGTCCTGGAGAGTGGAGAGTTTCTGATTGTATTTACGTTAAAGTATACACAGAACGTGATATATACCTGGATAGTACCTGAATGGGGTTCTGGGAGTTCTTGTACTCCACCAAGCCCGGCCCGAGGCCAGGCGTGACTTGTGATATCAAACGTGATGGAATATGTTCAAGATACAGCACGGAATACAATCTACCGTACAATCCTGCCAAGTGTGGTGTGGAGGCTCTCAACTCACACAGCTCCTTTTTTCCAGACCACAAAGTCAAATTACTAAGTTATCTTGAGGTTATCTTGATATGATTTCGGGGCTTAGGCAGAGAGGTTCTGACAAAGTGTCGTGAAAGGCATTTGGGTATATAACTTCCTCAATGGACCCACGTGTCAATGTTTTCCGACGCTGTTAAAGATGTGAAGGTTCGAACTAATGAGTGAATTTGGTCCTCGGGATTCTTGAGGCAAATATAGTTACTTGACAGTCAATGTCTCAAGCCTGTGTGTGTGTGTGTGTGTGTGTGTGTGTGTGTGTGTGTGTGTGTGTGTGTGTGTGTGTGTGTGTGTGTGTGTGTGTGTGTGTGTGTGGGTGCGAGATATGGGACCTACAAAATGCTGACCTTTGGTAAGCTTAGCTGTGACTGGAGGAAATGTGTTAGACGTTATCTTGAGTGTCCAGTGCAGTCTCCTACGTGGCTTGATGTCCAAGACCCACTTGAAAAAGCAACTTGACCAAACCACGTACTAGAAAATGAAGGGACGACGACGTTTCGGTCCGTCCTGGACCATTCTCAAGTCGATTGTGAATGGCAATCCACAATCGACTTAAGAATGGTCCAGGACGGACCGAAACGTCGTCGTCCTTTCACTTTCTAGTGTGTGGTTTGGTCAACATATTTTAGCCACGTTATTGTGACTCTTCGTCTGTCTTGAAGAAGTAATATTGAAGACAACGTTAGATCAGAAAGATGCAACCACTTTTGCAACCACTCGGCCACTTGGCCAAGCTCACCCTTGGACACAATCCAAGGATGATGTTGCGATTTTCCAAATGTTTGCAACATATCCGTGGAATAATAGATTATAAAACGAGATCTCAAGGAATAGACAGTTAAGACGGAACTCACCCTCTGTGTGTGTGTGTGTGTGTGTATGTGTGTGTGTGTGTGTGTGTGTGTGTGTGTGTGTGTGTGTGTGTGTGTGTGTGTGTGTGTGCGTGTGTGTGTGTGTGTGTGTGTGTGTGTGTGTGTGTACTCACCTAGTTGTGTTTGCGGGGGTTGAGCTCTGGCTCTTTGGTCCCGCCTAGGCAACCACTCGGTGTGACTTGTGTGTGTGTGTGTGTGTGTGTGTGTGTGTGTGTGTGTGTGTGTGTGTGTGTGTGTGTGTGTCGTGAACATCTTTAACTACACACACACATCAGCATCTTTTATCCTGGATTTGCTTACATTTAATAAACAATTTATGAGCTCCGAAGCACTACAAAGTTGTTTATAACAATAATATCCTTGGATTGTGAAAGTTGTGAAAGTCTTGAAACTGTTTACTAAATATAAACAGAGGAGCCGGTCGGCCGAGCGGACAGCACGCTGGACTTGTGATCCTGTGGTCCTGGATTCCATCCCAGGCACCAGCGAGAAACAATGGGCAGAGTTTCTTTCGCCCTATGCCCCTGTTACCTAGCAGTAAAATAGGTACCTGGGTGTTAGTCAGTTGTCACGGGCTGCTTCCTGGGGGTGGAGGCCTGGTCGAGGACCGGGCCGCGGGGACACTAAAAGCCCCGAAATCATCTCAAGATAACCTCAAGATAAGAAGATAACACCGCCATGATTGAAAAAAGATGTACAGGTTTCGTGGAAAGATGTGTAGATCTTATGTATATTATATAGATATATAATCTTGTATAGATGTATACGTGATTGTATAAATACCTGATGAATCGTTTCCTAGAATATACAGTGTCAGTAGAAGACACAGAAAACTACAATCACATTACAATCTTTAAAATGATCAGAAAATCAACAGAATAATATACAATTATCAATACAATCAGCAGAATACAGTATGCTGCTATACAACAGAGGACTAACACCTCCAACCGATTAAGAGGATGCATTTAGATCTGTCCCAACCGGAAGTGAACGTGTTCGGTTCACGGAGATCACGGAGTGATGACTGACAGCATAACCTTTGGAGATCACAACAGATCAACCGTAGGCCAGGTCAGAGTAATTAAACCTCTTGAGGTCAAGAGGTTAACCTCTTGCTCCTTTAGAAACACAACGCCACTGGTGATATTCTTGAAGACGCTGGTGTTATCTTGTCTAGGACGCTATAATGATTTCTAAGGATATCAGTTAGAAAATATGGATATCTTTCTGTACTCACTCAGAGAGAATGAGTACATCTTCACAATTATCAAGACCGACTTAAAGTACTCAAAATGGACTATGGAACGAAGACGATAAGTACTTCACTGGAAATATTTGAGGACCAGGTAGGCCTGCGGGCCGCTCCAAGCAACAGCCTGGTGGACCAAGCTCTCTCACGTCAAGCCTGGCCTCGGGCCGGGCTTGGGGGAGTAGAAAAACTCTGAGTACCTCATCCAGGTACAATCCAGGCCCATAATTCTCTCCCTCTAAAATATTAACTTGGGGAATATGGGACAGGATAAGTTCCTGTCCCATATATATATGTAGGATAAGTAGGACAGAATATGTAGGATAAGGTCATTGAGGAGTAAGGGTGCCATGATAACAGAGCACATTGAGTTAATACCAACTTGTTCTCTTACATAGAACGTCGCATTTCAGACGTATGTGTTACATAATTGTCGTACTGGAAAATGAGAAGCGGCTGGCGAAAGTGACGTACTGTCCCGTTTTCTGTTTTGGGTCCTCTGCTATAGGTTAGGAGAGACCACTTTAAATTGACCGTTTTCTTGACGTTGGGACACCTTAAGAGGACGGAGCTGGGGTCTACAGACGATATAAACCACGTGCAGGTGTAGGATAATGATTACAGCTGGCCACAGCTGGCCACAGCTGGCCACACTGACAAACAAACCACCTTTTTTTTCTCCCCGTTCTCTCTGGCTAAAGGCGGCGGCAGTGAAGAAAGACAAAGCTAATTTGATTTGTTTGTGTAATTGGTTTAGGAGCTGCGAGGGTGGCCCATTCAATTACCCTCACGCTGGAACTTGTGCTAATTGGTTTATTGAATTTTCAAGGGGCCTAATGATGTTTTCATATGATTAATGTAAATGTCGAGTTTGAGACTCGCAGACGGCCTCCATCTGGGACCCGACACGCTTCTCCGAAGACAGATGAACCACAGCTCTTGGGCCCCACCTCTTACCCCTTTTAATTGACTGGCATATAGGTTCATGATCCTTTTGGGCCCTGTCAATCTCTTCTGGGACTCCATGAACCCCTGTACATCCCGTCTCACAAGATGGTTAGTCACACAGGGCATCTCAGTAGCCTGCACTGGCAACCTTTGGGGTCATTATGAGGATATCGTCAAGAACACGGGAGGTAATAAAGTAATTACAAAGCTCCAGGTACCTCATGCCAGCGGGTCGCATAGCTGAAGGTTCGCCATCTGCAACATGGTATCTTCAGGACGCCAAGTTAGACAGGTTAAATATCCCAAAAGGAATCCACAGGGAAATAGCAGTTAGGTTATATAGACTACGTCTAGGTTACAGATGCAACTGGGAGATTGGTGAACCCCGACAGAGAGAGTGCATCTTCTGCCAAACTGTCACAGAAAAGCCATTACTTCACTATCTTCTGGAATGTGAAGCAACCAATGACCTTAGAAGAGCTTTAAGAGTTCCTGAATCATGCAGTGGCCACCCTGAAGCCATCAACACAGCCACTCTCCTGGTCAACAAAGGTGTCCAGCAGCTGGACACCCTCATAAAGACTGTGAAGCAGTATCCTCCCCCGCGATAACAGCCTGATGGTTAAATGCAACCTCAGAATACCGAGAAAAAAAAATTGTACCACTTACGGGCTATTCATGCCCGTGCCACCTCTTGGGTGGCTTAATCTTTATCAATCAATCAATCACCAGCGGGTCTGAATGGTCTGATAACTGGGCATTCGGTGATGTAGTGTGGGAGACCATGCCGCAGTTCCTGCTCATACAGTTTGCACCTGGAGTACTCAGGATTGGGAGATCCGTCACCTGTAGTCACCTGCCACAGGTAACGGTAGCTACCTGCCACAGGTAACGGAAGCCACCTGCCACAGGTAACAGTAGCCACCTGCCACAAGTAACGGTAGCTATCTGCCACAAGTAACGGTAGCTATCTGCCACAGGTAACGGAAGCCACCTGCCACAGGTAACGGTAGCCACCTGCCACAGGTAACGGTAGCTATCTGCCACAGGTAACGGTAGCCACCTGCCACAGGTAACGGTAGCTACCTGCCACAGGTAACGGTAGCTATATGCCACAGGTAACGGTAGCAGTAGTAGGGTTGGCGCCACACAGACGAATTTTTTTTTCTGGGAGAAAAATCCCCTGTGCGCCCCAAGGGTTTCAGGTAAATTTAGAATATCCCCTGTGCGCCCCAAGGGTTTCAGGTTCCAATATCATCTATGTGAGCCAGGGTTTTCAGGCGAATTTGGGCAGTCACAGATTTTAGAAGTAAGGATTTCTTATGAGAAAAATAATTTCCGAGACTTAGAAGTTTGTTAAAGCCTTATGGGAGAAATTCAAATAACGTGTGTAGCACTTTAGGGCTTCCAGGAGAACTCTACGGACATATTTTACATGTTTTCAACTTACAAAATCGTCTATGTAAGCCTTAGTTATTCATATAAATTTAGAAAATCACCTGTGTAAGTCAGGGTTTTCAAGTCTCGTACATCACACCCCCCTCCCTCCCCCCCTCACCTCGCAATCTGTCGCGTCACCTGTGTTTACTTTAGACGTCAGCCAGCCAGTCGGCTCTTAATCTTATCTTATCTTATCCGTAATATCTGGACCGTCCCTCCTCTCTCTCTCTCTCTCTCCCTCCTCTCTCTCTCTCCTCTTCATATTATTCCCTCTTCCTATTTTCGGACATACTATATTTTATTCCTTTTCATTAACCAGTCAGTTTTATACAAATCAACCGAAGCAACTCAATGTAACCTTTAATACTGAAAACTGCCTCAGAGACTATCTAAGCTGACCCCAGCTACCTGCCCCAGGCTATCTGCCCGAGGCAATCATCACCTGATTACCTGCCCCAGACAACCACCAGTCATTGTCGGCGTTCACCACCGTCCATTAACAATGAATAAACTTTAGGCTTAATAGAACTTATTTATTTATTTAGTCATCTAATTCGTAGTTTACACAATTTATAATAAACTAATCAGTTATCCCGAAGTTCTAAGAAGCTCGCTCCTCAATCTGCCTGTATAATAACAGTTTCAGATAGCGTTTACGCATGTAGCCGCTACCTCCGTCCCTATCTCACAAGGCAGAGGGTCATCTCCGTAATCATACACTATCTAGCGTAGCCTCAACACCTGTTCTTACCTCTCACCCGCTCGCATCTCACTCCTGCATCACCTACACCGACTCCCCGCCGAACGCCGCTGCTATCTTATCGTCACAATCTTATCTAGACCTGTCTCTCTCTACCTTACACCTTACTCTCCCTAATCATTATCATTAATATTGTTCTTTCTCAAATCCGTACAGCTATATGAACTTTGTAATACTAGTTTCCATACATTAAACAAAAACAGTTTTCTCAAATCAATCGGTTCAATTGTCAAACCTTAGCTCATGTCCTCGCATTACTTCCCTCGCACATCTTGTTTATTAACCCCATCATACCTGGTAAATAAGAACAAGACAGTTACTAAGCTCCAGCTCTCGTCGCCGCTTTAGTTCTCTCTCGTATCTTCGTTAATAACAGTCCAATTTCCCTTAAATTTTACCCTCTGTATTTCAGACACCATAAATAAAAACCAGTTCAGTTATCAAGTTTCAACTCTTGTGCCCCAGCTTAGTTCATTTGTACAAGTTCATTATTTCCAACTAAATCATCCTGAGATTTAAGATCACCGTATTTCTAACGTAGTAAAATTAATCGGGGGCATTAACCAAGCTACATTTCCTCTGTCTTAGATCATCAGACATAATTATATCCGACCAAATTCCTCTCCTACATATCTGCTTATCAGAATAATTACATTACCCTCCCCTCCCCTCCCCAACGTACCCAAACCTTCAATAATCATACTATATTTGCATATTTTCTCTATATTCAGCTATGTTCTTCACTTTTTGTCCACGTTTTCTGCGTTCATTCCATGTTCTACAAATGGTCACAGCATGCTCAGTTCAAATGTTTTTTTCTGCCGTTTTCCCCGTATGTTCACTATGTTCTATAATGTTCACAGCGTGCTCAGTTCAATTCTTTTCTACCGCTTTCCCCATATGTTCTCTATGTTCTTTGTCATGTTTTCTTGCACATCATATGTTCCCTGTATAACTTTTATACTCAATATTCATATTCTCCATGTTCTTAGCACATTCTTCGCATTTTCCATGTTTTTTCTGCTTTCATTCTATGTTCTATAATGTTCACAGCGTGCTCAGTTCAATTCTTTTTACCGCTTTCCCACTATGTTCACTATGTTCTTTGTCATGTTTTCTTGCACATCATATGTTCCCTGTATAACTTTTATACTCAATATTCATATTCTCAATGTTCTTAGCACATTCTTCGCATTTTCCGTTTTTTCTGCTTTCATTCTATGTTCTATAAATGTTCACAGCGTGCTCAGTTCAATTCCTTTCCACCGCTTTCCCCATATGTTCACTATGTTCTTTGTCATGTTTTCATACACATCATATGTTCACTGTATAACTTTTATACTCAGTATTCATGTTCTCAATGTTCTTAGCTTGTTCTTCACACGTTCAGTGTTCATTCTTTGTATTCCCTATGTTCCTTATCATGTCTTCATAATCTCTATAAGTTCATATTCCCTGCATTCTCACTCTATTCATCAACTGTTTCTTACATGTTTTCTGTGTTCACCGTATGTTCACTGTGTTCATTCCCGTACTTAACCTCAATTTTTTTATGTTCTTTGTTTTCTTCCATTCGCTAACTAGTTCTTTGTCAAATAATATTATACCGCATTACAGTTCCCTCAACAATTTTAGTCGTCAAGTTTTATTTTCAAACTATATCAAAGTATTTCTCGTTGTCAACTTAATAGTTCTACCAGCCATGTTCTTAAACAAATCTACACTTTATTCAGTTCCAAATTTACAAAAGACAAACCTTTCTTGCACTTTGTCATGTTTTCTTGTGCATCATATGTTCTTCACATGTTCAGTGTTCATTCTTTGTATTCCCTATGTTCCTTATCATGTCTTCTTAATCTCTATAAGTTCATATTCCCTGCATTCTCACTCTATTCATCAACTGTTTCTTACATGTTTTCTGTGTTCACTGTATGTTCACTGTGTTCATTCCCGTACTTAACCTCAATTTTTTATGTTCTTTGTTTTCTTCCATTCGCTAACTAGTTCTTTGTCAAATAATATTATACCGCATTACAGTTTCCTCAACAATTTTAGTCACCATGTTTTTATTTGCAAAACTAAGTCAAAGTAATTCTCTTAGTCAACTTATTAGTTCTACCAACCCCCCGTTCGTAAACAAAAATCTACACTTTATTCAGTTCCAAATTTACAAAGACAAACCTTTCTTGCAACTTCTTAACTAAAAATTGTTTCGCCAATCAACTAAAACATAGTCACATTCATCATTTCTCAACTAAACTTATTCCCCAGTCATCAGAAAATATCAATGTTCTTCATGTTTCATTGTCATTTCTTATCTAAAAATTATCCGCCAATCATCAGAAAAAGTCATGTTCATCATGTTTCGTCTTTTGCTCAACTAAAAGTATTCATCGGTCAACTAAAAATAGTCACTTCATCATGTTTCCTTTTCATTTCTTAACTGAAATATCACTCCTCTCATCAGAAAATAGTCAGGATTAAGCTCATTCAACACCGTTCTTAACTAAAACAGCCTTTCACTTAGCTAAAAATTGTCAAAGGAATTCTTTTCAGCACAACTAACTTTATCCATCATCAAGTAATTAAAAATAGTCTCATTCATCATTTCGTAACAACCATTATGTTTTCGTCAAATAAGAAAATATAGTCACAGATATCTATCATCGTCATTCTTAACTGACATTTTATACTTTGTCGAGCACTAAATAGCCACTTTCGTCATGTTTTGTCTTTTTCCATAACTAAAAGTATTCATCGGTCAACTAAAAAATAGTTACTTCATCATGTTTCCTTGTCATTTCTTAACTGAAATATCACTTCTCTCATCTGAAAATAGTCAGAAATAGCCTCGTTCAACACTGTTCTTAACTATGTAACCTTTCACTTCGCTAGAATAGTCATATTCATCGTTGTTCCTAACTAAATTATATGTCGTTAAGTAAGAAATATAGTCAAAGACACTCTTCGAGACATCAAGGACTTACTCAAAGACATCAAAGTTACACTCAAAGACGTCCTTTTCATTAATCAGAGAAACTTTCTAAGACGTCTTTGTTCATTAAAGTTAATCTCTTGTCCACAAAGTTATTCTGTGCTATCAAACTTGTTCTCAAAGACATCAAATGTTATTCACAGAGTCATCAAAGTTATTTGTAACTCACTTTGTTCATAAAAGTTATTCTCAGAGACATCAAAAGTTAATCTCAAAGTCATCAAATGTTATTCTCTATGACATAAAATTTATTCTCAGAGACATCTAAAGATAATCTTGCGCATCAAAGTTTATCTCTAAGGCATAAAAGTTTTTCTCAGAGGCATAAAAGTTATTCTCAGAGACATGAAAGTTAATCTCAGAGTTAACAAAGGTAATCTCTAACTCACTTTCGTTCATCATATTAATTCTCTAACTCCTCAAAGTTATTCTCTAAGACAACAAAGTCTTTCTCAGAGCTAGCAAACTTGTTCTCAAAGTCATCAAAGTTATTCTAAGACATCATCTTTCATCAAAGATATTCTCTCTAAGTCATCAAAGTTATTCTAAGACTTCATCTTTCATCAAAGATATTCTCTCTAAGCCATCAATGCTCTTCTCTAAGACATAAAAGTTAAAAACAGTCATCAAAGTTACTCTTCAATACATCAAAGATACATTCAATTACTACTCTCGTTCTCAGAAGTCATTCTCAAACTCATCAAAGTTATTCTCAGAGTCGCCTTTCGTTCTTCAGAGTAACTTTCCAAAACATCTTTGTTCAACAAACTTGTTTTCAAAGTCATCAAAAGTTATTTTCTATGTTATAAAGTTATTTTCAGAGACATCTAAAGTTATTCTCAGAGCTATCAAACTTGTTCTCTAAACATCAATGTTGTTCTCTAAGACATTAAAGTTGTTCTCAAATCATCAAAGTTATTCCCCGAGCTAACAAAGTTATTCTCAGAGTCATCAAAGTTATTCAAAGAGCTAACAAAAGTTATTCTCAGAGCTATCAAACTTGTTCTCTAAACATCAATGTTGTTCTCTAAGACATTAAAGTTGTTCTCAAATCATCAAAGTTATTCCCAGAGCTATCAAAGTTATTCTCAGAGTTATCAAAGTTATTCAAAGAGCTAACAAAAGTTATTCTGTAAGTAACCTTTCGTTCATCAGAGAAGCTTTCAAAGTCATCTTCGTTCTCCAAAAGTTGTTCTCCAAGACACCTTCGTTCATCATGTTATTCTTAAAACGTCTTTAGTCATAAAAACTATTTTTCAGAGCCGAAGTTATTCTCAGAGACATAAAACTTCTCACAAATATAGCTAGTTCCACTTTCCATATCAAAAACTTTCATTTCCGTTTAAATATATTTTCCTTTGCCTTAGATCGCATATATTACAGATTAAGCCCCTCCCCAGGTAAATACATATTAAGGAAACATTATGGAAGTAATAATTGAAAGAGTAGTTAGTTTACTAAACTTTTATTATGCTTAAATTTAAAGAAAAAACATTAGTAACAACTAAACATACATTTCAAAGAAAAACAATATTTAATAACTAAATAGCTATCATTAAACATAAAATATCAAATAATGAAAGAAAAAGATCATATTTATATACGCGGCTTCTTAAAATCAAGCTTTCGCTTGCAGCTGAATTTATTTTTTCGCTTATATGACGGTGTTTCATTAGGATGATTCTGAAAATCGGGGTCATCGCTCCATTTATAAATATCGTCATCACTATCTGAAATAATATACTCCTCAGCTCGTGAAGTATTACATTTTTCGTTTATCTGTTTAGTCCCCACCGCTCGTATATAATCAGGGGAGCTCCAGCCGCTACACCCTGGCTGGGGGGACGAGGTTTTATTTGCCCTTATTTCTGTGTCTCTAAATAAGAGGGGAGCTTTTCCCTCGGCGAATATTACCGTTGTATCTAGTTCGTCTTCGCTACTAACAGATTTTTCATCACTATCAGGATCATGGTTAGGTTCCCCGTTCCCATCTCTGCGTTCCTTAACAGAATTAGTGGCACCTAAGTCTTTAACAATATTATTAACATCAGGGGAAGTAGGGGAGATCTGGTTATCATCTGATGGCTCCGCTTTCGTTCCCCTTCTAACAAAAATAGTCTTCAACAGGTCCATCACCTCTTCGCTTTTCTTAAATATGTTTATCATGAAGATGTCCCCCTTAATAATAATCTTTCCTTCATCTCCTGTAAAGGAACAAAACAAAAAACCTGAGTAAAGTATAAAAATAAATAAAATAAAAAAAAAAAAAAAAAAAAAACTACGTACATATCTAAAGGCACCTAAGTAAATTTAACTTAATCCCTAAAGAACTTGGGAACTTAATAAAGGTTAGCACTCTCTTCCCTCTCCCAACAACGTATTATACTAAACAAAAGTACTCACCGTTAGTTCCAGACATTTTCTCGTTAAGTAAGAGGTTCCGAGTAGGAGCTGATCACGCCAGTTCAAAGACCGGGACACAAGTGAAAATGCAGACGCTCCCGTTCCTACACGATAATTTTTGCTCCTCCCATAACTCTCACGATAATTATCACTTCACGGCCTATATACACTTTCCCCCGATAGCTGGTGATACCATATTTGACCTTAATCCCCTAACCTTTTCACCTCACCTAAAAATGACCCACTATTCATTATCGTGGTTGATAAACCTGCTCTCGTATCCTATTTTAGTAAATAGTTACTATTATATTCAAAGGCTATTTACACTTAAATAATGTAATGTAAAACTTACCCTTTCAGATAGTATACAGTATCATAACTGGTATATTTATGCATGTTCATTTTTGTTAAAATATTATGAAACATAGCTAATGAAGCTTGATTTTAAGAAGCCGCGTATATAAATATGATCTTTTTCTTTCATTATTTGATATTTTATGTTTAATGATAGCTATTTAGTTATTAAATATTGTTTTTCTTTGAAATGTATGTTTAGTTGTTACTAATGTTTTTTCTTTAAATTTAAGCATAATAAAAGTTTAGTAAACTAACTACTCTTTCAATTATTACTTCCATAATGTTTCCTTAATATGTATTTACCTGGGGAGGGGCTTAATCTGTAATATATGCGATCTAAGGCAAAGGAAAATATATTTAAACGGAAATGAAAGTTTTTGATATGGAAAGTGGAACTAGCTATATTTGTGAGAAGTTTTATGTCTCTGAGAATAACTTCGGCTCTGAAAAATAGTTTTTATGACTAAAGACGTTTTAAGAATAACATGATGAACGAAGGTGTCTTGGAGAACAACTTTTGGAGAACGAAGATGACTTTGAAAGCTTCTCTGATGAACGAAAGGTTACTTACAGAATAACTTTTGTTAGCTCTTTGAATAACTTTGATAACTCTGAGAATAACTTTGATAGCTCTGGGAATAACTTTGATGATTTGAGAACAACTTTAATGTCTTAGAGAACAACATTGATGTTTAGAGAACAAGTTTGATAGCTCTGAGAATAACTTTTGTTAGCTCTTTGAATAACTTTGATGACTCTGAGAATAACTTTGTTAGCTCGGGGAATAACTTTGATGATTTGAGAACAACTTTAATGTCTTAGAGAACAACATTGATGTTTAGAGAACAAGTTTGATAGCTCTGAGAATAACTTTAGATGTCTCTGAAAATAACTTTATAACATAGAAAATAACTTTTGATGACTTTGAAAACAAGTTTGTTGAACAAAGATGTTTTGGAAAGTTACTCTGAAGAACGAAAGGCGACTCTGAGAATAACTTTGATGAGTTTGAGAATGACTTCTGAGAACGAGAGTAGTAATTGAATGTATCTTTGATGTATTGAAGAGTAACTTTGATGACTGTTTTTAACTTTTATGTCTTAGAGAAGAGCATTGATGGCTTAGAGAGAATATCTTTGATGAAAGATGAAGTCTTAGAATAACTTTGATGACTTAGAGAGAATATCTTTGATGAAAGATGATGTCTTAGAATAACTTTGATGACTTTGAGAACAAGTTTGCTAGCTCTGAGAAAGACTTTGTTGTCTTAGAGAATAACTTTGAGGAGTTAGAGAATTAATATGATGAACGAAAGTGAGTTAGAGATTACCTTTGTTAACTCTGAGATTAACTTTCATGTCTCTGAGAATAACTTTTATGCCTCTGAGAAAAACTTTTATGCCTTAGAGATAAACTTTGATGCGCAAGATTATCTTTAGATGTCTCTGAGAATAAATTTTATGTCATAGAGAATAACATTTGATGACTTTGAGATTAACTTTTGATGTCTCTGAGAATAACTTTTATGAACAAAGTGAGTTACAAATAACTTTGATGACTCTGTGAATAACATTTGATGTCTTTGAGAACAAGTTTGATAGCACAGAATAACTTTGTGGACAAGAGATTAACTTTAATGAACAAAGACGTCTTAGAAAGTTTCTCTGATTAATGAAAAGGACGTCTTTGAGTGTAACTTTGATGTCTTTGAGTAAGTCCTTGATGTCTCGAAGAGTGTCTTTGACTATATTTCTTACTTAACGACATATAATTTAGTTAGGAACAACGATGAATATGACTATTCTAGCGAAGTGAAAGGTTACATAGTTAAGAACAGTGTTGAACGAGGCTATTTCTGACTATTTTCAGATGAGAGAAGTGATATTTCAGTTAAGAAATGACAAGGAAACATGATGAAGTAACTATTTTTTAGTTGACCGATGAATACTTTTAGTTATGGAAAAAGACAAAACATGACGAAAGTGGCTATTTAGTGCTCGACAAAGTATAAAATGTCAGTTAAGAATGACGATGATAGATATCTGTGACTATATTTTCTTATTTGACGAAAACATAATGGTTGTTACGAAATGATGAATGAGACTATTTTTAATTACTTGATGATGGATAAAGTTAGTTGTGCTGAAAAGAATTCCTTTGACAATTTTTAGCTAAGTGAAAGGCTGTTTTAGTTAAGAACGGTGTTGAATGAGCTTAATCCTGACTATTTTCTGATGAGAGGAGTGATATTTCAGTTAAGAAATGAAAAGGAAACATGATGAAGTGACTATTTTTAGTTGACCGATGAATACTTTTAGTTGAGCAAAAGACGAAACATGATGAACATGACTTTTTCTGATGATTGGCGGATAATTTTTAGATAAGAAATGACAATGAAACATGAAGAACATTGATATTTTCTGATGACTGGGGAATAAGTTTAGTTGAGAAATGATGAATGTGACTATGTTTTAGTTGATTGGCGAAACAATTTTTAGTTAAGAAGTTGCAAGAAAGGTTTGTCTTTGTAAATTTGGAACTGAATAAAGTGTAGATTTTTGTTTACGAACGGGGGGTTGGTAGAACTAATAAGTTGACTAAGAGAATTACTTTGACTTAGTTTTGCAAATAAAAACATGGTGACTAAAATTGTTGAGGAAACTGTAATGCGGTATAATATTATTTGACAAAGAACTAGTTAGCGAATGGAAGAAAACAAAGAACATAAAAAATTGAGGTTAAGTACGGGAATGAACACAGTGAACATACAGTGAACACAGAAAACATGTAAGAAACAGTTGATGAATAGAGTGAGAATGCAGGGAATATGAACTTATAGAGATTAAGAAGACATGATAAGGAACATAGGGAATACAAAGAATGAACACTGAACATGTGAAGAACATATGATGCACAAGAAAACATGACAAAGTGCAAGAAAGGTTTGTCTTTTGTAAATTTGGAACTGAATAAAGTGTAGATTTGTTTAAGAACATGGCTGGTAGAACTATTAAGTTGACAACGAGAAATACTTTGATATAGTTTGAAAATAAAACTTGACGACTAAAATTGTTGAGGGAACTGTAATGCGGTATAATATTATTTGACAAAGAACTAGTTAGCGAATGGAAGAAAACAAAGAACATAAAAAAATTGAGGTTAAGTACGGGAATGAACACAGTGAACATACGGTGAACACAGAAAACATGTAAGAAACAGTTGATGAATAGAGTGAGAATGCAGGGAATATGAACTTATAGAGATTATGAAGACATGATAAGGAACATAGGGAATACAAAGAATGAACACTGAACGTGTGAAGAACAAGCTAAGAACATTGAGAACATGAATACTGAGTATAAAAGTTATACAGTGAACATATGATGTGTATGAAAACATGACAAAGAACATAGTGAACATATGGGGAAAGCGGTGGAAAGGAATTGAACTGAGCACGCTGTGAACATTTATAGAACATAGAATGAAAGCAGAAAAAACGGAAAATGCGAAGAATGTGCTAAGAACATTGAGAATATGAATATTGAGTATAAAAGTTATACAGGGAACATATGATGTGCAAGAAAACATGACAAAGAACATAGTGAACATAGTGGGAAAGCGGTAAAAAGAATTGAACTGAGCACGCTGTGAACATTATAGAACATAGAATGAAAGCAGAAAAAACATGGAAAATGCGAAGAATGTGCTAAGAACATGGAGAATATGAATATTGAGTATAAAAGTTATACAGGGAACATATGATGTGCAAGAAAACATGACAAAGAACATAGAGAACATATGGGGAAAGCGGTAGAAAAGAATTGAACTGAGCACGCTGTGAACATTATAGAACATAGTGAACATACGGGGAAAACGGCAGAAAAAAACATTTGAACTGAGCATGCTGTGACCATTTGTAGAACATGGAATGAACGCAGAAAACGTGGACAAAAAGTGAAGAACATAGCTGAATATAGAGAAAATATGCAAATATAGTATGATTATTGAAGGTTTGGGTACGTTGGGGAGGGGAGGGGAGGGTAATGTAATTATTCTGATAAGCAGATATGTAGGAGAGGAATTTGGTCGGATATAATTATGTCTGATGATCTAAGACAGAGGAAATGTAGCTTGGTTAATGCCCCCGATTAATTTTACTACGTTAGAAATACGGTGATCTTAAATCTCAGGATGATTTAGTTGGAAATAATGAACTTGTACAAATGAACTAAGCTGGGGCACAAGAGTTGAAACTTGATAACTGAACTGGTTTTTATTTATGGTGTCTGAAATACAGAGGGTAAAATTTAAGGGAAATTGGACTGTTATTAACGAAGATACGAGAGAGAACTAAAGCGGCGACGAGAGCTGGAGCTTAGTAACTGTCTTGTTCTTATTTACCAGGTATGATGGGGTTAATAAACAAGATGTGCGAGGGAAGTAATGCGAGGACATGAGCTAAGGTTTGACAATTGAACCGATTGATTTGAGAAAACTGTTTTTGTTTAATGTATGGAAACTAGTATTACAAAGTTCATATAGCTGTACGGATTTGAGAAAGAACAATATTAATGATAATGATTAGGGAGAGTAAGGTGTAAGGTAGAGAGAGACAGGTCTAGATAAGATTGTGACGATAAGATAGCAGCGGCGTTCGGCGGGGAGTCGGTGTAGGTGATGCAGGAGTGAGATGCGAGCGGGTGAGAGGTAAGAACAGGTGTTGAGGCTACGCTAGATAGTGTATGATTACGGAGATGACCCTCTGCCTTGTGAGATAGGGACGGAGGTAGCGGCTACATGCGTAAACGCTATCTGAAACTGTTATTATACAGGCAGATTGAGGAGCGAGCTTCTTAGAACTTCGGGATAACTGATTAGTTTATTATAAATTGTGTAAACTACGAATTAGATGACTAAATAAATAAATAAGTTCTATTAAGCCTAAAGTTTATTCATTGTTAATGGACGGTGGTGAACGCCGACAATGACTGGTGGTTGTCTGGGGCAGGTAATCAGGTGATGATTGCCTCGGGCAGATAGCCTGGGGCAGGTAGCTGGGGTCAGCTTAGATAGTCTCTGAGGCAGTTTTCAGTATTAAAGGTTACATTGAGTTGCTTCGGTTGATTTGTATAAAACTGACTGGTTAATGAAAAGGAATAAAATATAGTATGTCCGAAAATAGGAAGAGGGAATAATATGAAGAGGAGAGAGAGAGAGGAGGGAGAGAGAGAGAGAGAGAGGAGGGACGGTCCAGATATTACGGATAAGATAAGATAAGATTAAGAGCCGACTGGCTGGCTGACGTCTAAAGTAAACACAGGTGACGCGACAGATTGCGAGGTGAGGGGGGGAGGGAGGGGGGTGTGATGTACGAGACTTGAAAACCCTGACTTACACAGGTGATTTTCTAAATTTATATGAATAACTAAGGCTTACATAGACGATTTTGTAAGTTGAAAACATGTAAAATATGTCCGTAGAGTTCTCCTGGAAGCCCTAAAGTGCTACACACGTTATTTGAATTTCTCCCATAAGGCTTTAACAAACTTCTAAGTCTCGGAAATTATTTTTCTCATAAGAAATCCTTACTTCTAAAATCTGCGACTGACAAAATTTACCTGAAAACCCTGGCTCCACACAGACGATATTTCTAAATTTACCTGAAACCCTTGGGGCGCACAGGGGATATTCTAAATTTACCTGAAAACCCTGGCGCCACACAGACGATATTTTCCCAGAAAAAAAAATTCGTCTGTGTGGCGCCAACCCTACTACTGGTAGCCACCTGCCACAGGTAACGGTAGCCACCTGCCACAGGTAACGGAAGCCACCTGCCACAGGTAACGGTAGCCACCTGCCACAGGTAACGGTAGCCACCTGCCACAGGTAACGGAAGCCACCTGCCACAGGTAACGGTAGCCACCTGCCACAGGTAACGGAAGCCACTTGCCACAGGTAACGCTAGCCACCTGCCACAGGTAACGGAAGCCACCTGCCACAGGTAACGCTAGTCACCTACCACAGGTAACGGAAGCCACCTGCCACAGGTAACGGTAGCTACCTGCCACAGGTAACGGAAGCCACCTGCCACAGGTAACGGTAGCTATATGCCACAGGTAACGGTAGCTACCTGCCACAGGTAACGGTAGCTATCTGCCACAGGTAACGGTAGCTACCTGCCACAGGTAACGGTAGCCACCTACCACAGGTAACGGAAGCCACCTGCCACAGGTAACGGTAGCTATATGCCACAGGTAACGGTAGCTACCTGCCACAGGTAACGGAAGCCACCTGCCACAGGTAACGGAAGCCACCTGCCACAGGTAACGGTAGCTACCTGCCACAGGTAACGGTAGCTATCTGTCACAGGTAACGGTAGCTACCTGCCACAGGTAACGGTAGCTATCTGCCACAGGTAACGGTAGCTATCTGCCACAGATAACGGTGGCCACCTGCCACAGGTAACAGTAGCCCCTGCCCACAGGTAACGGTAACCCAACCTGATCCTGTCGGGCACTTCACGACTGGAAGAGGATATAATCAGGAAGGATGATTGACTGGGCACAGACCCTAAACTCTTTACCCCTCTTCACCCAGCAGTAATTGGAAAGCTCGTTGTAAAGCGATTGGCGAATCGTGTTCCAGGTGAACTAGTATGGTAAAGCTTGAGATAAGCTGGGGGGGGGAGGGAAAGCTCTTAAGTCTAAAGTCATCTTGTACTTGTCTTAGACGAGAAATAATGCATTGGAGATTGTGAGGACCAAATACAGTGGTGCCCATGATGGTGATGGTTACTGTGATTGTTAGGGTGATTGTGATGGTGACCAGGACGAAGTAAACAGTAGTCGGGGTGACTAGGGGTGACAGTGCCACTTGAAGGGGTGACAGTTCCACTTAAAGGGGTGACAGTGCCACTTGAAGGGGTGACAGTTCCACTTAAAGGGGTGACAGTGCCACTTGAAGGGGTGACAGTTCCACTTAAAGGGGTGACAGTGCCACTTGAAGGGGTGACAGTTCCACTTAAAGGGGTGACAGTGCCACTTGAAGGGGTGACAGTTCCACTTAAAGAGGGTGACAGTGCCACTTAAAGGGGTGACTGCCACTTGAAGGGGTGACAGTGCCACATGAAGGGGTGACTGCCACTTGAAGGGTGACAGTGCCACTTGAAGGGGTGACTGCCACTTGAAGGGGTGACAGTGCCACTTGAAGGGTGACAGTGCCACTTGAAGGGTGACAGTGCCACTTGAAGGGTGACAGTGCCACTTGAAAGGTGACAGTGCCACTTGAAGGGGTATACTAAGCAGCATCTCTGGTACTGAAACACACACACACACCCAGGAAGCAGCCCGTAGCAGCTGTCTAACTCCCAGGTACCTATTTACCGCTAGGTGAACAGGGACATCAGGGTGATGAAAGAAACTCTGTCCATTTGTTTCCGCCATCGCCAGGGATCGAACCCCGGACCCCAGGATTACGAGTCCTGGGTGCTGTTCACTCAGCTACCAGGCGCCCTACTCGGTAATGTGTGCGTGCGTGTGTGTGTACTTACCTAATTTACCTAATTGTGCTTCCGGGGGTTGAGCTCTGGCTCTTTGGTCCTGCCTCTCAACTGTCAATCAACTAATGTACAGGTTCCTGAGCCTACTGGGCTCTATCATATCTACACTTGAAGCTGTGTGTGAGCGTGCGTGCGTGTGTGTGTGTGCGTGTGTGTGCGTGCGTGTGTGTGCGTTCTGGCATACAAGAGAGCATGTTGGAGAGTTTAGGGACGCGTGTAAGCAGGTCTGTGCTCTTCAAGAAGACATATTACCACACGAGGAAAACTCTCGCTCATAATATTGCTTTTGTAAACCTATCTGGCTCCTACCGCCCACGGCCACTTGAGACAAGAGTCTGGGAAAACACTTCCCATCTCATCTTGGTCGCCCCGGGTGTAGGCAGGCGAGGTCTGGGTGTACTGTGACGGACAGTGACGGACAGTGACGGGCAGTGACGGACACGGGTTGTGGAGGCAGGAGTGCTGGTAGAAGGAAGGGACAGCCACGGGAGAACGTCTTATGGATGATGACATATATTAGACACGGAGGTGTGTTTACGGCTCCTTGGGCTGGATGGTGTACTGCCTGGGTGTACTGCCTGGGTGTACTGCCTGGGTGTACTACCTGGTGTACTGCCAGAGTAATGGGGAGGTAGAGAGGGGAAGGGAGGGGAAACAATAAGGCAATAGGCAGCAATGAAGAGGTAATGACAGCAAGAGTCATGCCAGAGAAAGGTCTGAAGACGAGGTAGATTATCACCTCCTATAAGGGTAGTTAACTGGTGAGGCTGGTGATTAGGGGGGGGGGCAATGAGAGAGGGGGGGGGTGGTAAATAAGGGGGCATGGGGCGGGGGGGGGCAGTCAGTGACTGGAGAAAGTGCAAATAACCAAAAGAAAGTCGGCGGAACTCATCCGCTCACAAGGAAAACATCGCTAATTACTGTTAATGAAGAAATGAACAAACTCTTGTTCCATTACCCCGGATGGTTCTAGGATTATGGATTCCTGACCCCTGGATGTTAGTCAAGACTATGAATCCCTGACCCCTGGATGTTTAGCTAGAATTATGTACCCCTGACCCCTGGATGTTAGCCAAGACTATGAATCCCTGACCCCTGGATGTTTAGCTAGAATTATGTACCCCTGACCCCTGGATGTTAGCCAAGACTATGAATCCCTGACCCCTGAATGTTTATCTAGGATTATGTACCCCTGACCCCTGAATGTTTATCTAGGATTATGTATCCCCTGACCCCTGGATATTAGCTACGATTATGTACCCCCTGACCCCTGGATATTAGCTAGGATTATGTAAGGTGGGTCTTTACATACTTTAGTGTTAATGGGACTTCCACATGGAGTGATGACGGGAGATCACAGGAGATAATCCCCCTCGATCAGCGCCATATAATGTTTACCAACAGACGAGGCAGTAGCATGAAAAGCAGGAGTAGATGGAAAAAAGATGCTTGAGCAGGAGGACAATCAGCAGTAATAGCAGCATGGGCCATAAGAGAGAGAGGAAAACAGATGTGTATATCCGGAGTTTACTAGCGGCAAACTCAGCTGCTACTAGTAAACGTCTTCAGCTCAGCTGCTGCTAGTACTAGGACCAGTACTAGCAGCAGGTGAGCTGAAGGCGAGAAACAAGGAGATGAAGCAGAATTTAGAGGATTAGAAGGGCAGCGACAGCAGGGTAAACTGGTCGAGGGTTTGGTAAAGTTACTAACGAGGTCTCGTTAGTGGAGGACCAGACCTAACGAGGTCCCGTTAGTGAAGGACCAGACCTAACGAGGTCTCGTTAGTGAAGGACCAGACCTAACGAGGTCTCGTTAGTGAAGGACCAGAGCTAACGAGGTCCCGTTAGTGAAGGACCAGAGCTAACGAGGTCCCGTTAGTGAAGGACCAGAGCTAACGAGGTCCCGTTAGTGAAGGACCAGACCTAACGAGGTCCCGTTAGTGAAGACCAGACCTAACGAGGTCTCGTTAGTGAAGGACCAGAGCTAACGAGGTCCCGTTAGTGAAGGACCAGAGCTAACGAGGTCCCGTTAGTGACGGAGGACTGCCACGGGTCGTGGAAGACTGAGACAGTCTTAGAGCGTGCTAGAGGCAGCACATGTAGTAATGGGGTTTAACGTGCCTGCTCTCAAGGTAAGGTAAGGTGGGCGTGGCTCTCAGGAATGTGTCATGATGGTGGTGTTTGACGCCCGTAGCGGCTGCCCCGCCCACCTCCTGCTGGAGGAGGCACCAAGGCACGAAGTGAATATAACCCCTCTCGAAGGACCTGCTGCATGGGTAACAGCTTTTCCTCCGTATCAACCTACCAGACGGGCATGGGGAGTAGCATACCTCCCAGAACCCATGCCAGGCATACCTGGAGCATACCTGGAGGGGTTTCGAGAATGTTAGACCAGGTATACTGACTAGAGTTGATTGAAGTCTGCTTCGCGCTCTCGTACACCGTAAATACATCGTTGAGGCGGCTGGCGACGTACTTGCATCTAAGGGGCGGGTTGTAAATCCTATCTCAGGTACAGTAACAGGTAAATAAACCAATTAAAATACATTATTTATATCATGTAAACGTGAAGAAAAGGGGGGAGGGTGGTTCCTCTTACCTAATAGGTCTTATTTATTTTACGGAATTGATCACTCCGTTAGAAAACCGACGCATTAATACAAAGTAAAGCACTGTTTTATTGACGCTTTACACCTCACCCTCGATAGGTTAGGTGGGATGTTTGGGTTCATAATCTTTTATGCCAAACAGTTACATTTCATGCGAAGTCTCGCCGGAACGAGCTGGTTAGAAAGAGGTTGTTTGAGATGGTCGTAACTGTCGTCTTGTGAGGCAATCACCTTATCACCCCCCCCCCTTCCCTCCCGGTGTTCGGAGGGGGGGGGTTACCATTATGACAACTTGGCTCTGTCACGGTGAGTAGTAGAGTCGTTAGCGCGTGCTAACCCCTCGTTAGTGTGGCATCGCGTGGCACTTGACAGTCTCCGGACCGCTGAAGTGCCAAGTGCCGCCCCTGTGTTATGTGTCGGTGATGCTCTCTCTCTCTCTCTCTCTCTCTCTCTCTCTCTCTCTCTCTCTCTCTCTCTCTCTCTCTCTCTCTCTCTCTCTCTCTCTCTCTCTCTCTCTCTCTCTCTCTCTCCTCCCTACCTTGCCCATCTTCTTTATCACGTTACATTTGGTGGGATTGAATTCCAGCAACCCTTTCTTTGCTCATTTCCAGTAATGCTATAACGGGTTGCAAGCGTCTCTGAATCGCTGTCGAATCGGTAACATCCGAATTAGTTGGGTTGCCGTTAGTGGCAGTGAATACCAGCTGTATGGGTTCAGTAACCCCAAACCGGCACCAGCTACGGAATTAACCGCTCTCGGCAGAGTAATTGGCGAATTGGTGGCCCCATTTGGAAGGCATCAGGCTATCAGTGGAGGTTTAGCAGCAGGTGAGGGGATAGGCTTTTGGAGGGGTTAGCAAGGGGGGGGGGGGGTATACTTCCCCTCCCTCACTCTCCCTCCCTCACTCTCACCCTCACTCCACCTCCTTCACTCTGGTGGCGCATGGTGGCTGAGTGGACAGCTCACGGGACTCGTAGTCATGTGGACCGGGAACCGATCCTCAGCGATGGCAGAAACAAATGGGTAGTTTCTTTTACCCTGATGGGCCTGTTACCTAGCAGTAAATAGGTACCTGGGAGTTAGACAGCTGTTACGGGCTGCTTCCTGTGTGTGTGTGTGTGTGTGTGTGTGTGTGTGTGTGTGTGTGTGTGTGTGTGATCGAAAAAATGATCGTTGATTGACAGTTGAGAGGCGGGCCGAAAGAGCCAGAGCTCAACAAGCACATCTAGGTGACTACCCTCCCATCCTGACTTCGATATAAACACTAGGCTAAGATTAATGTACATGTGAGCCTGCAGGCCGCTGCAAGCAACAGCCTTTTACATCAAGTTATCACAAGACAAGCCTGAACTCAGGCCGGCTTGAATAGAAGACAAACTCGCGAAACCAATGACAGGTTGTAGAGTGCAATGTATTCGAAGATAACGTTTCGTCTCTAAGGGCCTCGTCACGTCTGACTTAATTACGTGTTGACATGAAGAAGGTTATCTGTAAAGGTCACCCTCATCTTGGTGAGATGAGTGATGAGTGACCGCTCATCTTGGTGAGATGAGTGATGAGTGACCACTCATCTTAGGCTCTGGCAGCTCCTAGGCACTCTTAATGACAAGTGGTCATTCAGACTCACTTGAACTTTTCGGTCCAGCGACGGTCTCGCTTCTTGCAGGGTCGGCGTTCGATCCCCCGATGATCCGAGGTACCGTTCCTTTCCTCCGTCCTCACGTCGCAGCTTCTTGTTGTCATATCTGTCCCTAGTGCTACTGTGTCGCGCTTTATCCTCTTGTTCGTCTCCTCACCTCTCACCTCTCCTCTTTCCTCACTCCTCACCTCTCCCCTCACCTGTACTAAGCCTCAGTGATGAAGCATCTTAAGACACACGCTTGCGACTGCTCACCGGTTGATTGACAGTTGTGAGGCGGGACCAAAGAGCTGAAGCTCAACGCCCCCATCCCCTCCCCCAACTAGGTGAGTACCAGCGGCTGAGCCACGCACAGACTGCTCCGTCAACACCATCAAAGCCAGGCAAGCAACTCCACTGTCAACTTGACATCAAGTTGCTCACACTAACTTAATGTTCACATGGTAACTGTCTGACACTTTCAACTTGGAGGTGGAGAGGGTCGACTCTATACATGGGTGTAAATTACAGTATACATATATTGTATCTGTATACATGAGTGTAAATTACAGTATACATATAATGTATCTGTATACATGAGTGTAAACTAGAGTATACACACACGATCTGTACACTGTACAAGTTTCCGAGCCTACTGGGCTCTATCATATCTACATTTGAAACTGTGTATGGAGTCAGCCTCCACCACATTACTGCCTAATGCATTCCATTTACTAACTACTTTGACACTGAAAAGTTCTTTATAACGTCTCTGTGGCTCATTTTGGGTACTCAGTTTCCACCTGTGTCCCCTTGTTCGCGTTCCACGCTTGTTAAATTATCCATTCTGTGTGAGTGTGTGTGTACTCACCTAGTTGTGTCTGCAGGATCGAGCATTGACTCTTGGATCCCGCCTTTCGAGCATCGGTTGTTTACAGCAATGACTCCTGTCCCATTTCCCTATCATACCTGGTTTTAAAATTATGAATAGTATTTGCTTCCACAACCTGTTCCTGAAGTGCATTCCATTTCCCCACTACTCTCACGCTAAAAGAAAACTTCCTAACATCTCTGTGACTCATCTGAGTTTCAAGCTTCCATCCATGTCCCCTCGTTCTGTTACTATTCCGTGTGAACATTTCGTCTATGTCCACTCTGTCAATCCCTCTGAGTATCTTATACGTTCCTATCATGTCCCCCCTCTCCCTTCTTCTTTCTAGTGTCGTAAGGCACAGTTCCCTCAGGCGCTCCGCATACCCCATCCCTCGTAGCTCTGGGACGAGTCTCGTTGCAAACCTCTGAACCTTTTCCAGTTTCATTATATGCTTCTTCAGATGGGGACTCCATGATGAGGCGGCATACTCTAAGACTGGCCTCACGTAGGCAGTGTAAAGCGCCCTAAATGCCTCCTTACTTAGGTTTCTGAATGATGTTCTAACTTTTGCCAGTGTATAGTATGCTGCTGTCGTTATCCTATTTATATGTGCCTCAGGAGATAGATTAGGTGTTACGTCCACCCCCAGGTCTCTTTCGCGCGTCGTCACAGGTAGGCTGTTCCCCTTCATTGTGTACTGTCCCTTTGGTCTCCTATCTCCTAGTCCCATTTCCATAACTTTACATTTGCTCGTGTTGAATTCCAGTAGACATTTCTCTGACCATCTCTGCAACCTGTTCAGGTCCTCTTGGAGGATCCTGCAATCCTCATCTGTCACAACTCTTCTCATCAACTTTGCGTCATCCGCAAACATCGACATGTAGGACTCTACGCCTGTAAACATGTCGTTGACATATACAAGAAATAGAATTGCTCCCAGCACCGATCCTTGTGGTACTCCACTTGTTACTGTTCGCCAGTCCGACTTCTCGCCCCTTACCGTAACTCTTTGGCTGTGTGTGTGTGTGTGTGTGTGTGTGTGTGTGTGTGTGTGTGTGTGTGTGTGTGTGTGTGTGTGTGTGTGTGTATGTGTGTGTGTGTGTGTGTGTGTGTGTGTGTGTGTGTAATTACCTAAGTGTAGTTACAGGATGAGAGCTACGCTCGTGGTGTCCCGTCTTCCCAGCACTCTTTGTCATATAACGCTTTGAAACTACTGACGGTCTTGGCCTCCACCACCTTCTCACTTAACTTGTTCCAACCGTCTACCACTCTATTTGCGAATCTATTAATCTATTAATCTATTTGTGTGTGTGTGTGTGTGTGTGTGTGTGTGTGTGTGTGTGTTGGAGGATATGCGTTGTGACACCACGTTCTTAAAGGTTAGTGGTGCTGGAGGACACTGACAGTGTGTGTGTCGTGGCCCGTGACAGTGTCTCGTTCGTCACTGTGTCGTTCGTGACAGACAGCAGACAGTGAACCATTCCAAACAGAAATACACTGCAAGCTCCATACAGAGCGGTGTCCATAGCCAGGAGTATGTGCCGGAGGAGACCACCGTGTCCACCCTGTGTGGGGGTGTCAGATACTGGAACACACGGGGGGACTGCGACACCCTGTATCGTAACACAAGCCTAGGGAGGGAAGCGGTGGTATAACGAACACATTTGACCGAGGGGAGTGAGAGAGATAGAGGCGGGGAGTGTGGATTTCCTTGTTTTCATGCCTGCCATTGTTAGGAGCCCTGGCATCAAAGGCTCTACCTACACTAAGGGGAAAAAAACCATGTGCAGGGTTCGGTTCCCCCTCCCTTTTTCCCCCACCCCCCCTGTGGCTGCCAGCCCAAAAACCCCTCCATTGGTTGCATGTTGGGGTTCCACTGACACCCTGTATTCTATGTATATCAGGAGATTCAGGAAAGGGGTTTCCTAACACGCCGTTTTCTGACAGCCAGAAATCATTAACTGAAATACACCGGTTTCTAACAGCAGTATGGGTATAGACATACATCAGCTGTCTACCTGTTGTATGACTACACCGTTCTGTATGATATATTAGGCCCTGTAACAATGGTAGATTTATTGATAGCCAGATGTGGTTGGGCAAACAGGGGGGAGGGTGTGTTAAACTCGTATAGTTTGGTAAACTCGTAAACAAACGGGTGTTTACATGCGTGTAGGGTACTCACCTAGTTGTGTTTGCGGTGGGGGTCTGGCTCTTTGGTCCCGCCTCTCAACTGTCAGTCAACTGTTTGGAGCTCGTGTAGTGCCCGTCAGCTGTTTGCTCCTGTCATGTTGTTTGGTGGAGCATGTTTGTTTAATGGGTTGTTTAGTCGTGTTTGTGTGTGTAGGTTGTTTGGTTACGCATAACGTTTTCTGTTCCGTTTCAAGTCCTGTAAATACATGTTGAAAGAAAATGGGAATTATAGTTGTTTACAATAATTTTCCTTGAATAAAGTTACTGCTTTGACTTGTTTGCTTGTTTGGCGGTGTTTCTTTGGGTGTAGAGATGTTGTTTAATTTGCTTGACTCTGCTTCCCGGTCTTGCTATCCCTGCTGATCGATATCTTTGATATCATAAGTTATCATCAGATAGAAGATGCTCAACCCGCCTCTTACCTAATAGGTTAAATTTTTAAATGAAATCGACCACTCCGTCAAAAATGCGATGCATTAGCAACAATTGAAGCACCGTAATATTGACGATTTCTCTATGCATCGGTCTCGATAGACTAGGTGTATATCTCATAGGTCGTATTTTTAACGTAATGGTAGTACGTCGCTTTTAGTAACGTAGTCTATGTGAGAGGACGAGTTTGTCTCCTCACCCCACCTCGTGTTTATATCAATCAGCTGCAATAGATGTTACAATAGATGTTGCAATATCTATTGTGTCAGCAATATTTATGATATTCCAGTCCTTTGCCGCTGACTTCATTGTGGTCTAAAACCTGTATGCGTGTATGGCCGGTATGGCGTCATTAGTGACATCATACCATGGCCGTTGTGACGTCATTAGTGACGTCACACCATGGCCGTTGTGGCGTCATTAGTGACGTCACACCATGGCCGTTGTGACGTCATTAGTGACGTCACAGACTATAGATATATCAAGCTCTCTAACTAGAGTGGTGTCCCACCACGTGTTGGGAGGCCAGCTGGGCCGACCAGTTAAAAGGTTCTCATAATATGTTCCACTTAATTGGTTCAGCGAACCAGGATGACTCAGCCTGGGCTTCCACAGCTGGTGTGGGAAGTGTAGTCTATCATCAATTTCTTCAGCTGGTTGCCGGGCCTCGTCTGCACTGGTAACTACATCTATTCTCAGAGTTCAGTTACAAAATTCAACTCTCAAAACATGCCTTTTGATTCAATTTAGAAAATGGCAAGCGGCTGGCGAAAGTGATGTACTGTCCCGTTTTCTGTTTTGGGTCCTCTGGTATAGGTTAGGAGAGACTACTTTAAATTGACCGTTTTCTTGACGTCAGGGAGAAACCTTAGGAGGATTACCTGATCACTGACACGATTACTAGATTCAGAAATCCATTGGATTGCTATCACAAGCTTTTCCCCCTTAACTACCGCTCGTTATGTCGGGGTCGCAGCGGGAACTACACAATGCCTGTTATTGCTAACCACGAAAGCCTCCCTGCAGCTCTGGTATATATTTCTGATCGCATGTTGCCTCTGCAAGCCTAGTGTGAGGTGTTGCACAGACCCCCCCCCCTCTCTCTGCAACCCGGTGTTGACAAGCGGAGTATTCATGACTTACGCGTCTAAGGGAACCTTGTGGGTTCACCTGGTATTGCGCGTTATCATGATTTCATGAATTGCGTTGAATTGCGGGCTGTGTTGTGCAATTTTTAATGCCGGCAAATCTGCAGTATTGAGTGTGTATTCACCTAGTCGTATTCACCTAGTTGTGTTAGCGGGGGTTGAGCTTTGCTCTTTCGGCCCGCCTCTCAACTGTCAATCAACTGTTTACTAACTACTTTTTTTTTCATACCACACACACACACACACCAGGAAGCAGCCCGTGACAGCTGACTAACTTCCAGGTACCTATTTACTGCTAGGTAACAAGGGCATTCAGGGTGAAAGAAACTTTGCCCATTTGTTTCTGCCTGGTGCGGGAATCGAACCCGCGCCACAGAATTACGAATCCTGCGCGCTATCCACCAGGCTACGAGGCCCCCTGTGTGTGTGTGTGTGTGTGTGTGTGTGTGTGTGTGTGTGTGTGTGTGTGTGTGTGTGTTCAGGAAGTAATTTTGTTTTTGCGTGTGTATGAGTGTGTGTGTTCTCACCTAGTTGTGCTTGCGGGGGTTGAGCTTTGGCTCTTTGGTCCCGCCTCTCAACTGTCAATCAACTGGTGTACAGATTCCTGAGCCTACGTTGCTCTATCATATCTACACTTGAAACTGTGTATGGAGTCAGCCTCCACCACATCACTGACTAATGCATTCCACCTGTTAACTACTCTGACACTGAAAAAAGTTCTTTCTAACGTCCCCTGTGTGTCTGCGTGCGCGCGCGCGTGAGGAAGCTTGTGCATGCGTGTCTACACACATGCTCGGTGTCATCGAGATGGACACACGATACACATGTATGAAGGAAGCGATACATGTATGAAACGTCACCCACATCGCTACGGAGTGTACGCACCTATCAATACTCACATACTTTCTATATGTACAGGTTCGATTAGCATTCTAAAAGCACTACAATCACCTTCTGCGATTGATTGCTTAACAAATCACCGAACTATGTGTTCAATAGTTCTCTAACCCTGTCCATGGAGGACAGAAGAAAATGTATATATGTGCTGGTTAGCACTGTAAATGCCTGGCCACGTCTGTGGTAGAATAATAATAATAATTGGGGTTCAAGGTTTTTGGGCGGGACGAGAGCTTGAATTTGAAATGTTGCTTCGCGCCTTGCAAGCCTTGCAAGTCTTGCAACCTGTCCTCACACATAACGTATCACACCTACATGCATCTGGAAGGTGGGGGGGGAGGGGGGAGAGAGACCATTCCCAGCTCGAGGCAGGTGTCCAGCCGGCTAGGGGCGCTGGTGGGCGTGGCCGGCTAGGGACGCTGGTGGGCGTGGCCGGCCAGGGACGCTGAAGGGCCTGATTAGTTGCTGCTTGAAAACTAACATTCAGTTTTGATTGTTTCCTGTAGTACCTACATGGTGTACTTCTTCTCTTCCTGTGAGTGTATACTTGTTCTCCTGTGAGTGTATACTTGTTCTCCTCTTGTGTGTATACTTGTTCTCCTGTGAGTGTACACTTGTTCTCCTGTGAGTGTATACTTGTTCTCCTGTGAGTGTATACTTGTTCTCCTGTGAGTGTATACTTGTTCTCCTGTGAGTGTATACTTGTTCTCCTGTGAGTGTATACTTGTTCTCCTGTGAGTGTATACTTGTTCTCCTGTGAGTGTATACTTGTTCTCCTGTGAGTGTACACTTGTTCTCCTGTGAGTGTATACTTGTTCTCCTGTGTCTCTCCTGTGAGTGTATACTTCTTCTCCTGTGAGTGTATACTTGTTCTCCTGTGAGTGTATACTTGTTCTCCTGTTGTATGTGTGTGTATTTGTTCTCCTGTTATGCCTCGTCCTGTTCATCTGTGCTGGCCAGGTGATGAAGATCCAGTAAGAATCTGTTTGTTGCCCGTCGCCAGAGAAGACCTACATTAAATGCCAATTAGGTTCAATACGTGTGTTCAATACGTGTGTTCAATACGTGCCTCTGGACGTCTTTGTTACGTCTCATTTT
>NC_091166.1:36009682-36244682 GCF_040958095.1 Procambarus clarkii
ACCGTGTATGTGTGTGTAGCCTCATGATAGTACAGTGTATTCAGTGTGTTCAGGCAGCAGCAGCAGCAGCAGCAGCAGCATGCAGAGTGGGGAGTCTGAGGAGAGACTGTTTCTAACGAGGTTGCATCCTGCCGGAGATGACAATATTAGCTGCTGGGCTTGTTGCAAATGACGAGGAAAGTGCACGACCAGGGAGAAAGGTGAGAGAGAGAGAGAGAGAGAGAGAGAGAGAGAGAGAGAGAGAGAGAGAGAGAGAGACAGAGAGAGAGAGAGAGAGAGAGAGAGACAGAGAGAGAGAGAGACAGAGAGAGGAGAGAGAGAGAGAGAGAGAGAGAGAGAGAGAGAGAGAGAGAGAGAGAGAGAGAGAGAGAGAGAGAGAGAGAGAGAGAGAGAGAGAGAGAGAGAGAGAGAGAGGCGAGAACAAGAGAGGAAGGTGTCGTAGCAAGGCTTAAGGGTCAGTTATCTGAGGGAGAGTAAGGGAGGTAGGGACAAGCAATCAAGAACAAGGGGAAGAAGGGAGAACAGAGATAAAAGGAGGTGGAGCAAGGAAAGACTGCTAGTGTTAAATATGAAAGGGAGAGGGAGAATAGTGGAAGAGAGCAGGGAGGAAGGGGTGTGATGGTGGGGGAGGGGGGTGTAGAGGGGTGTGGTACGGGGGGGACATAGAGAAGGGTCAGTTTTAGCTACGGGGTGTAACCTAATGAAGTGGTGAAGTGTCCCCCCTGTGTTGCATGGTGGGGTGGTGTGGTGGGGAGTGTGGCGTGGTGGTGGTGGTGTGGTGGCGGTGTGGTGGTGGTGGGTGTGACGTAGAGGGTGTGTTGTGGTATGGTGGAGCTGTGGTGCTTACCTATCAATGAATGGAGGTGGTTTCCAGAACTACTTCTTTAAACGCACTTCACATACATATTCCAGTGTTGGTCTAGCAGATGTGTAGATTTCCTTGAAGGAGTCCCGATTTAGATCTCAAAACAATGTTCTTAATATTTGCCAGCGTCCTCAATGCTGCTTATGGTACTTTTCTGTATGTACCCCGGGTGAGAGAGATACAATACAGAATACCCTTGTATTCTGTATATACAGAATACAGCTGTATTCTGTATATACCCCGGATGAGAGTGCTGGAATTAGATCCACTCTCAAGTCATTCTCTACGACTCTTGAAATTTGTCTTTCTCTTATTTCTTTTCCTTTTCTATCTTCGTTGTCTTACACGCCGTCGGAAGAAAAGGGGGAAGAAACGCCGACGTTTTCTTGGGATAAAATGAATGAAGACGTTAAGGTATTTTGTATGTTTTTTTAACACTGGTAAGTTAAGGTGGCCTTGGCCCTCCCTGCGGTTCCCCCTAGCACCCAGCACCTGGTCCGCCCCAGCGGCACTGTAATATGCTATGCGCCCGTGTCACCCTAATTACCAGTCCCAGGAAGGTATTGTGACACTATTGTCACTGTACTCAGACCGCGTCCGTGGTGACGTAATGGGAAAACTGCATACACGAAATTCAGGGGATTTGGGTAAAATTGTGTTTGTGTTACGTAATATCCTCTGTTCTTAGATGGTGTGTGTGTGTGTGTGTGTGTGTGTGTGTGTGTGTGTGTGTGTGTGTGTGTGTGTGTGTGTGTGTGTGTGTGTGTGTGTGTGTTGAGCTCTGGCTCTTTGGTCCCGCCTCTCAACTGTCAATCAACTGGTGTACAGATTCCTGAGCCTACTGGGCTCTATCATATCTACATTTGAAACTGTGTATGGAGTCAGCCTCCACCACATCACTTCCTAAGGCATTCCATAATGTGTGTGTGTTTACACATCTGTGTTGTCTGTTTGGTACAAGCCCATACTCATGTGTGTGTTTGTGTTGTGTGCTTGAGTTTGTGATAGCTGTGTGTTTACCAACAACACAACACAAAACAGTATTTTAATTTAGTGGTTCATTGTGTTTTGAGTGACGTCACTGATGGTGGGGGTCACTGATGGTGGGGTCACTGATGGTGGGGGTTACTGATGGTTTTAGTGACCTCTGATGGTCAGTGTGTGATTTTAGGCCGCCTGAACAGGTTTTGAGGTGAAAAATTGGCCCGTTTTATTATGATGTCATTGTTATAGTGATGGTTGAAACGTCACGTGTGAAGGTTCACAATTGTATCTGCAACACACACACACACACACACACACACACACACACACACACACACACACACACACACACACACACACACACACACACACACACACACAGAAGAGTAAGGGGAGACATGATAACCACCTACAAAATTCTCAGGGAAATTGGCAGGGTGGACAAAGACAAACTCTTCAGCACGGGTGGGACACGAACAAGGGGACACAGGTGGAAACTTAGTACCCAGATGAGCCACAGAGACGTTAGAAAGAACTTTTTCAGTGTCAGAGTAGTTAATAAATGGAATGCATTAGGCAGTGATGTGGTGAAGGCTGACTCCATACACAGTTTCAGATGTAGATATGATAGAGCCCAGTAGGCTCAGGAATCTGTACACCAGTTGAGTGACAGTTGAGAGGCGGGACCAAAGAACCAAAGCTCAACCCTCGCAAGCATAATTAGGTGAATACAATTAGGTGAGTACACACACTAACTCTAATAGGTACTCTAATAGGTGAGTACACACACACACACAGAGGCAGCCAGCCATCCTTGTTACATATACAGTATATTAGTTGGAGATGTGAGGGGGTGTTGGGGTGAACATTGCACCATAACCCAGCATGTTGTGGGAAGGTTGTGTGGTGGTTGTCGACACCATAACCCAGCATGTTGTGGGAAGGTTGTGCAGTGGTTGTCGACACTATAACCCTGCATGTTGTGGGAAGGTTGTGTGGTGGTTGTTGACACCATAACCCAGCATGTTGTGGGAAGGTTGTGTGGTGGTTGTCAGTACACCATAACCCTGCATGTTGTGGGAAGGTTGTGTGGTGGTTGTCAGTACACCATAACCCTGCATGTTGTGGGAAGGTTGTGTACTGGTTGTCGACACCATAACCCTGCATGTTGTGGGAAGGTTGTGTACTGGTTGTCGACACCATAACCCTGCATGTTGTGGGAAGGTTGTGTACTGGTTGTCGACACCATAACCCTGCATGTTGTGGGAAGGTTGTGTACTGGTTGTCGACACCATAACCCAGCATGTCGTGGGAAGGTTGTGTACTGGTTGTCGACACCATAACCCTGCATGTTGTGGGAAGGTTGTGTAGTGGTTGTTGACACCATAACCCTGCATGTCGTGGGAAGGTTGTGCGGTGATTGTGGGCCAAGCAGAGCTTGCTCCACCTCGACCCTTGACACCACAACAACTCTGCCAAGTCAGTATTTAAGTCCATTACTCCAGGCTGGCGACCTCTGCCTCGTCCGCTCGCCTTTGAAGTGTATATTTTACAGTAGTGAGCTCGTGAGTAGGTTTAGACTCGCATGTTGAAGGTCTGTGGTGGGTACGTGGCCCTGCGGGCCGCTCCAAGCAACAGCCTGGTGGACCAAACTCTCACAAGTCGAGCCTGGCCTCGGGCCGGGCTTGGGGAGTAGAAGAACTCCCAGAACCCCATCAACCAGGTATCAACCAGGTGACATGACTCACACAGCGAATGACATGACTGGAAGAGTAAATGACACTACTACAAGAGTGGATGACACGACTGAAAGTGGATGACATTATTTACACAAATTTACATTTCTCACATATCTTACCGATTATGAAGCTATCCTGAAGCTGTTTTTGGGCGTGTCTGTTTTTTGGGGCGTGTCTGTTTTTTGGGGCGTGTCTGTTTTTTGGGCGTGTCTGTTTTTGGGGCGTGTGTTTTTTGGGGCGTGTCTGTTTTTGGGGCGTGTCTGTTTTTTGGGGCGTGTCTGTTTTTTGGGGCGTGTCTGTTTTTGGGGCGTGTCTGTTTTTGGGGCGTGTCTGTTTTTTGGGGCGTGTCTGTTTTTGGGGCGTGTCTGTTTTTTGGGGCGTGTCTGTTTTTTGGGCGTGTCTGTTTTTTGGGCGTGTCTGTTTTTGGGGCGTGTCTGTTTTTGGGGCGTGTCTGTTTTTTGGGGCGTGTCTGTTTTTTGGGCGTGTCTGTTTTTTGGGCGTGTCTGTTTTTTGGGCGTGTCTGTTTTTTGGGGCGTGTCTGTTTTTGGGGCGTGTCTGTTTTTTGGGGCGTGTCTGTTTTTGGGGCGTGTCTGTTTTTGGGGCGTGTCTGTTTTTTGGGCGTGTCTGTTTTTTGGGGCGTGTCTGTTTTTTGGGGCGTGTCTGTTTGGGAGTGTGGGACCTTCCGGCCGACTCGTTACAGTGTCCTGGTGTCGCTAGTTCCTTTGCCTTGTGGGATATTTCAAGTGTAGCTTCCCGGTTATTGTCCTCGTGCTGTGTCTTGCTGCGTTTGTGGGACATTAGAGTGTACCTCTGATATATGTGCAGCATTTACACTAATTCCCAGGATGCCACCCACAACAGTCGACTAAGACCTAGGGTTCCTAATCACTGCTGGGTGAATAGAGGCAATGGGTGTAAGGAGTCTTGTCCATACGTCTCGTCCTGCCTGGGATACGAACCCTGGTCCGTTCGGTTGTGAGCCGACTGCGCTAACCACTGCACTACAGGTTACCCCGGTTGTGTACTCACCTAGTTGTGCTTGCGGGGGTTGAGCTCTGGCTCTTTGGTCCCGCCTCTCAACCGTCACTCAACTGGTGTACAGGTTCCTGAGCCTATTGGGCTCTATCATATCTACATTTGAAACTGTGTATGGAGTCAGCCTCCACCACATCACTGCCTAATACATTCCACCTGTTAACTACTCTGACACTGAAATAGTTCTTTCTAACGTCCCTGTGGCTCATGTGGGTACTCAGTCTCCACCTGTGTTCCCCTGTCTTTGAGAATCCTTTGAGAATTTTGTAGATAGTGATCATGTCTTCCCTTACTCTTCTGTCTTCCAGTGTCGTGAGGTAGGTGTGTGTGTGTGTTTGTGTGTGTGTGTGTGTGTGTGTGTGTGTGTGTGTGTGTGTGTGTGTGTGTGTGTGTGTGTGTGTGTGTGAAAACGTACACTTACTGAAATCCATTGTATCAGATGAATTTAAAGAGAATCTTTGGTGTAAGTGAACTTTAATCACGCATAAACTCCTAATACTATGTAAACAATTGTTTACCTGGGTAGTAAGTGTTGTTTAGTGTTTGTTTACGCCTCCAAGTTATAGATATTGGCTATTATCCCCTACAAAGTTTGCTTTCGTGACCGGGAAAGCGTTTCCACGAGAGGAAGAACGCGGGGAGTTAGTACTAGCTAACGCTAATTAGTCATTTTATTTCGCAGGGATATTCCTGCGCGGGCCCTAAGCCTCTGGCTGGCCCACTAAGTGTTACTTGTTTCTGTTTTACTTGGGCGGAGTATGAGTATTTATGACTCGTATGGTCTGGTTAGTTATGCATGGTTAATGCTAGTTATGATTAGTGCTAGTTATGGTTAGTGATAGTTATAGTTTCTGGTAATTATATATATGGTCTGGTATGAATAGCTCGACAATATCGTTATCCCATAGCTTCCAGGAGTGCCACCGTGGGTCAGATATCGGGAGCCGGTGATCGTAAAAATACACAACAGTGCCACTATCGTGCCTCCTCCCCTTCACCCCCTCCAGCGGTCAGGTGAGGGGTCGGGGCACTGTGATAGCGGCCCTGTCTCCACTTACCGCGATGACAGTGCCTTCCATACATGATAGCCTCGTGCCCCCTTGGGAGTGCCTCCTTCACCGACCTCTCAGATGGGCGTGGTCCCCGACACGGGCTGCCTGGTGGGCGTGGTCACACGATATCAGAAGGCCTACTATAGTTATCTTAGTTTTGTTATCGATCACGACGTGATGAATGGACAGGGAAGTGGCACTCTTTAGGGTTATCTTCGTTATATGGTGTTGCTCTTGAAGGCTCTTAAGAGTGCCATCTTAAGGGTGTTAATTGGTGAATGTGGGGGGGAGGGGGGTTGTTGGAGGTGGGGGTGGGGGGGTTTACCTGGTGGGAGGTGTGTGTGGGAGAGGTTCAGTGCTGTGGGAGGCGTGGGAGAGGTCAGAGGTCCACACCTGGGCAGCAGAGGTGCATGGGCAACCCAAGCTACGAGGACAGGTGAGGTAAGTTCACGAGTTTATCCAGGTGTGTGGGAGTTCATCCAGGTGTGTGGGAGTTTACCCAGGTGTGTGGGAGTTTACCCAGGTGTGTGGGAGTTCACCCAGGTGTGTGGGTGTTTACCCAGGTATGTGGGAGTTCATCCAGGTGTGTGGGAGTTCATCCAGGTGTGTGGGAGTTCATCCAGGTCTGTGGGAGTTCATCCAGGTGTGTCGGAGTTCATCCAAGTGTGTCGGAGTTCACCCAGGTGTGTGGGAGTTCACCCAGGTGTGTGGGAGTTCACCCAGGTGTGTGGGAGTTCACCCAGGTGTGTGGGTGTTTACCCAGGTGTGTGGGAGTTCACCCAGGTGTGTGGGTGTTTACCCAGGTATGTGGGAGTTCATCCAGGTGTGTGGGAGTTCATCCAGGTCTGTGGGAGTTCATCCAGGTGTGTGGGAGTTCATGCAGGTGTGTGGGTGGTGATTGTGGTGTGTACTTGGGTGGGCTGGTGGTGATTGTGGTGTGTATTTGGGTGAGATGGTGGTGATTGTGGTTGCCGTACTGAACGGAGTGAGAATACCTTGAGCTACCTCATCCCTCTCTGGATTTACACCACAATAAAATGATTTGAATTTGAATTTGAATTTGAGTTAGGTCAGTTAATGACCACAAACAGTCGCCCGCCCGCTGCCTTATGCGGACATATGGTCGTAATGTAATACCCTTTTAAACTGCCCTTCGACCATACACACAGATGGTTACGGCCGGTTGAATGGCTTAGTAATGACCCCTTTGAGGCTTTTGTGTGTTTCTGAGGAGGGGGGGGGGGTGCACCCCCTGGATTTGGGGAAGGGGCGTGGTACACCCCCTGGACTTGGGGAAGGGGCGTGGCACACCCCCTGGACTTGGGGAAGGGGCGTGGTACACCCCCTGGACTTGGGGAAGGGGCGTGGTACACCCCCTGGACTTGGGGAAGAGGCGTAGTACACCCTCTGGACTTGGGGAAGGGGCGTGGTACACCCCCTGGACTTGGGGAAGGGGCGTGGTACACCCCCTGGACTTGGGGAAGAGGCGAGGTGCACCCCCAGAAACAAGGGATCTATGTTGGTATAGCAATAAGTGAGGTCAGAGCACAGTAACTTCAAGAGAGAGGTGTAATAGGGGCCAGAGGGGTAATTATGCCAGAGATGTAATAGGGGTCAGAGGGGTAATAGGGCCCTGTAATAGGGCCAGAGAGGCGAGGGGGACCAGTTACACAGAATTCAACCCGTTCTCGCAAATTCGTAAAGTCAATATTGACTTATTAACTACGTGCATAGGTGATATACTAAACATAATAGATACCCCTAAAAATATTCATAGAAAACACCGACCTTACCTAACCTTGTTAGTATCTTAAGATAAGCATCTTATTGCTTCGTAATTACAATTATTACTTAACCTATACCTATTATAGGTTAGGTAATAATTGTAATTACGAAGCAATAAGATGCTTATCTTAAGATACTAACAAGGTTAGGTAAGGTCGGTGTTTTCTATGAATCTTTTTAAGGGTATCTATTATGTTAAGTATGTCACCTATGCACATATTTAATAAGTCAATATTGACTTATTAAATTTGCGAGAACGGGTTGACAGAATTACTTGTGCAGGAGTTGGTGGAGGAGACGTAGAGAAGTAATTGCAGTTCTCGCTGTGCATCAGTGATAGGCTGTACTTAAAGGCTGAGAACACAGCTCTGTCTTCGCTTAATTGTACACACATTGTTGTATTGGCGGGGGAGGAATGAGCTCTTGGGTCCCGCCTCTCAAGGGTTAATCGACTGGTGTATAGGTGCCAGAGCCTACTGGGCTCTGTCATACCCTGTATGGGTGTATGGGTATGGGTACCCATACACACAGCTGTGTTTATCTACTACACGTGTTGAGAGCACAGTGAGGTGTACTGTGCACTGTGACCACTGGCTTGTACATCTCTCTCATATTGACCATAGGTAGCGATGTTACCTTACCTTGAGGTTACCTTGAGGTGCTTCCGGAGCTTAGCGTCCCCGCGGCCCGGTCGTCGACCAGGCCTCCTGTTGAAATTTGATCTTCATCTCTGTTGAAATTCCCTCTTATGTGTTGTTGTTGAGGGCGTTGCAAGACACTATATGCAATACTCCGTGACCATCAGCCGACAACTTTCGTCATTACGGACGAAAAGGAGAGGTTCATCGAATAGAATTCGTAATAGCGACAATTCGTCACGGACACCATCATGCCTGGAAGGTCAGGAGGCTAACGACAGCAGAGCCAATTTGTTGCAGAATATGCAGCAATGAAATTAACTGTCTGGATCACTACCCACGTGCAACCCCGAGACAAAGTCCACTCCGGGCTCACCATAGCCCGTGCTACTTGCAACATTTTGTTCCAAGTTGCTGAATCTAAGACAACATCAACAACGTAAGTCTTAGGGTTGATAATTGTTTATCACCTTGTTTGGTAGTCTGTTCAGTAGTTAGTCACGTCTCTGGCGGTATCTTCACTCACAGGTGAAGCTGCCGAACACTGTCCCTATGGCAGAGTGAATGACACTGCCCAATAACCTCTCCCCTCTCCCTGAGAGCAAACAGCGAGGAACCTAAGATGCTGAGGATTACTTGGTATGCAGAAGAAAGAACTGGGACAGGAAGCAGTTTCCAGTTTTACAGTCCAGTTACAGTTTTACAGTCCCAGGTTCACACTGTGACACATGAAGCCGCAGAAGGCCCTACGCGAGACAGGTGTTAACTACACGAGAATCACACCCCTGTGCTCCTCCAGTCACTAGGAAGCAAGCAAGTCGCAGAAACAGAAAAAGTGGATTAGGAGTAAAGTGAGCGCTTGAAGAGTGATGCTTGCGCCTCTCTGCTACACGGAGGAACCTTGGGAGGGTGAGAGGGGGGGGGGGTAAAGATTGGTAAACAGGATAACTGCTTCATCATCAACTAACAGCGCCACTAAGCACAGCAGCTGCCAGGGAGAAGTATTTCCTCAACACCCATCAGTCAAAATATCCGGGAGGCCTGGTCGGAGCCCGGGGCCATGCTGACATATTGATCCCCTGAACCACCTCAAGGTTGCTACCCACTTTAATATATACTAATACTCCAGGTGGGGACCTGCTGCATGGGTAACAGCTTCTCCCCCATATCAACCTACCCTGGCATTGCGCCCTGGAAAGGCCACTCCAGACCGACAACCAGAGCGCAACTCCATAGTCTCCTGAGACTGATGGATGCCTACTTCTACTCCAAGGTGAAATATGGGTAATTATGATTGATTGATAAAGATTAAGCCACCCAAGAGGTGGCACGGGCATGAATAGCCCGTAAATGGGTAATGTTTCCACCGTTATATCAGGTGTTGTGTATGTGAGAAAACACCTTACGAGGACAAGCATATGTTTACAAACAATATTTACCTCCGTGAGAGCATTATTGAGTCCAACTCGACGAAGCTCTTGGTAAGCGAAACATTGTGTGTAAATACTTCGGTGTCCCTGAGCGCTGCTCCCCCCCCCCTCCCCTGTACGTGGCAACAGTTGCTGGCGTACGACCTCGCTGGGAACAAGGCAATTGGGAGTTATACACTAAACACGTGTGAACACGCTTCGCTACGAAACATTACTCATGCTCTTTACTAATGCTAAATGGGCTTAGCATTAGTAAGTGCTAATGTTAATGGGTTTAGAAGCCCTTGTGTAGGTGACCAAGCTCTCACAAGTCAAGCCTGGCCTCGGGCCGGGCTTGGGGAGTAGAAGAACTCCCAGAACCCCATCAAGCAGGTATATGTGGGCCTGCGGGCCGCTCCAAGCAACAGCCTGTTGGACCAAGCTCTCACAAGTCAAGCCTGGCTTCGAGCCGGGCTTGGGAAGTAGAAGAACTCCCAGAACCCCATCAAGCAGGTATCCCGCGAACGACAAGGAAAGCTCCGTAGAGTAACAGAGAGATCAAACTAAAGTTGCAAGAATCATATCAAATCAACGAGAGGCAGAGCAAAAGACCTTCGGTAACGTAGAAAGGAATCCAATATATTTTTCACTTTTGTAAAAAAAAAATAGGATAAAAACTACAATGGGTGCTTATGCAAAGTAGCTGGAACCTTTTCAGATGACAACAAAGAAATCGGTGAAATACTGAGGCAACAGTACGATTACGTTTCCAGTGAACCCCTAAGCACACTGAAGATCTTGGATTCAAACGTATTCTTTATGAACATCTTATCAACATCAAATCATATATCAGATTATTTTTTTTTTAATTTTGCCCCGAGGGGCGAGTTTATTGGGCAGCGCCACTCATCCTGTGAGTGGACACACCGGCAAAGCTGCATGTACAACACTCCCCAATAGGAAGAAAACCCGCTGGGCTGTTCATCCTGTGTGAACAACGTATATCAGATGTCGCCCAAACGCCACTGGTCCTTGAAGTAGCACTAGGTAGCATGCCCAATGCACTCTGCCCCAGCCCCACACTCTGGGAATGATATAGTTACCAAAACTACCAAATCACCACTATCACAGGTCCTTAACATTGAACAAATCCACAAGGGCCGTGATGAGGGTTCGAATCTACGTCCGAGAAGATCCCAGACGCGCCGTAATCGACTGTGCTACGACATGTTTAAAAAAAAATTGCAACCGGGAGTTCAGCTGATCTCACACCTGACTCCTTAATATTGTTTAGAGACGGAGCCCAGATGCTGGTGTTATCCCAGACATAGTCATCTCCTCGGCCTTCCTCTCAGATGCCTCTCACTGTCCAATAGTACCTCCCTTCTCTCCCCTCTCCTCTTTACCACTCCCTCGCCTCCTTTTCCCCTCTACCGCTTCCCTTCCCTCTACAGGTGACTAGCCTTGACGGTGTCAGTTGCCCAAAGTGAATTTGAGCCGCAGTACTTCTCGGTTAGTGTCCACTGACCAGCGGTTACTTCAACCTGTGTCTAGGGCAGGTGCCTAGAGGAGCCCAGGCACCCGCCTGGGTCCTCCAGGCACCCGCCTGGGTCCTCCAGGCACCTAGATAAGTCCTAGGGCCGGTGAGCCAATTACCAAGCCTTATGGCCTGTTATTGGCCTAACCAAAGTCCTGTGACATATAAGCCCTTATTAGACGATATATAAGAACATATTAGCTAGCGTGAACACACACCAGCATCTCCGAGGTGTTGATAGATTAAGTCAATTCAAGTTAGCCACAATACTTGACTCAATACCTGAGGATGGATGAACAACCCAGCGGGGTTTCTTCTGTTGAACATGCTGCTATGGCGGTGTGTTCACTCGCAGGATGAGTGACAATCAATCAACCAATTACAAAGTAATTGGTTGATTGATTGGTTGTATTTGGTTGATTACCAATTACAAAGTAATTGGTTGATTGATGGAGATTAAGCCACCCAAAAGGTGACACGGGCATGAATAGCCCGTAAGTGGTGGCCCTTTTGAGCCCATTACCAGTATCGAGAGTTGATACTGGAGATCTGTGGAGGTGCGAAAGCACCCTGCGTGACGGGAGATGTGTCCCATGAGTTATTATTCTGTTGTTATAGATTTGAACAAAGTTTCCTGCTGCCTGATATATATAGCCGAGGATGAGGTGAAGGTGAAGCCCCTCACTTATGGGCCTATTGTCCCTTATACACGCACACGTGCGCGCGCGCGCATTACCTTCAAGGATGTCACAAAAAAAAAAGACTTAAATGAGCGGCCAAAACAGGCTAGTGACGGTAAATCAACGTAAATCAATGTTGCAACGTAAATCATCCTGCCGGCTGCTCCTAGCAACAGCCTGGTGGACCAAACTCTCACAAGTCAAGCCTGGCCTCGGGCCGGGCTTGGGGAGTAGAAGAACTCCCAGAACCCCATCAACCAGGTATCAAAATCACTTGAATCATCCGCAATTTGAACTCTGGTTGCAAAAGTACGAGACTTGTCCTACCGACCAAGCTGTGAGTGCTCACAATAAGGAAGGGTCTTGGATGTGCCTAACTGGTAGTCATTTAGGTGATTAAGTAAATGTATGGCCTTATATTGCAACCCGTTCTGGCATTATACATACGTACAAATTGTAAGGATTTCCTTGAAAATGTGGGTATGACATTAGCGAAACCTAAACTAAATTCCTGAGACCAACTTTGCTGGTTTCGAAATTTCCGGGAGATTTCCGGTTTTAGGGGTTTTATGAAAATAATTTAATTAGCAGGGGATAGAGTACCCGTGCAGCTTAAGTCCCTGTTGGGTAGTTTTGAAAACAAAAATGAAATTATTTCATAAATTGCTCAGTATTGTTTTATACACTTGAGAAGGAGAGAGAGAGAGAGAAAGAGAGAGAGAGAATACCATCCTTGATAGTAGAACATAATAGACATGTGATTGCTGGATTGTTTCAAGCGTAGGCTAGACATTCATGATTGAGTTTGAGTGGATATAAATAGGAGCTGCCTCGTACAGACCAAACAGCCTGATGCAGTTTATTTTATTTTCCTCTTGTGTGCCTAATAACTCTGTGACGAGGTAGTAGTGGTGGTTGTGGTGGTGGTGGTTGTGGTGGTGGTGTTGTTACCTACCTTGGCTACCTTGAGGTGCTTCCGGGGCTTAGTGTCCCCGCGGCCCGGTCGTCGACCAGGCCTCCAGGCGACCAGGAATTGTTGCTGGTGGGTGTGGTAGTGGTGGTCGTCGATATCTGGGTAAAAGGTGTAAGTTTGGTGAATGTCCCATAATAGCGTGAGGGGTCGTGGTGGTGGGGGAAAAAGGGGGGAAGACCTCCCCGCCCGGAGGCTATTGATTCCCCGCCACATACCTTATCGTTACGCCTATTGTCTGTGCCCCTATTTCCTCCCTCCCTACCCCCCTGGCCCGGCCCCCCCCTCTCTCTCCCTCCCTCTCTCTCTCTCTCTCTCTCTCTCTCTCTCTCTCTCTCTCTCTCTCTCTCTCTCTCTCTCTCTCTCTCTCTCTCTCTCTCTCTCTCTCTCTCTCTCTCTCTCTCTCTCTCTCTCTCTCTCTCTCTCTCTCTCTCTCTCTCTCTCTCTTGGTTATTGTTGGTTATTTACGTCTGTTCATTTGTGGTTCGCTACAATCCTGTGGATGGTAGTGGACCCCATACCCATCCTATGGGTGGTAGTGGACCCCATACCCATCCTGTGGGTGGTCATGGACCCCCATACCCATCCTTTGGGTGGTAGTGGACCCCATACCCATCCTGTAGGTGGTAGTGGACCCCATACCCATCTTATGGGGGCTAGTGGACCCCCATACCCATCCTATGGGTGGTAGTGGACCCCATACCCATCCTGTGGGTGGTAGTGGACCCCATACCCATCTTATGGGGGCTAGTGGACCCCCATACCCATCCTATGGGTGGTAGTGGACCCCATACCCATCCTGTGGGTGGTCATGGACCCCCATACCCATCCTTTGGGTGGTAGTGGACCCCATACCCATCCTGTAGGTGGTAGTGGACCCCATACCCATCCTGTGGGTGGTAGTGGACCCCATACCCATCCTGTGGGTGGTAGTGGACCCCATACCCATCCCGTGGGTGGTAGTGGACTCCATACCCATCCTGTGGGTGGTAGTGGACCCCATACCCATCCTGTGGGTGGTAGTGGTCCCCATACCCATCCCGTGGGTGGTAGTGGACTCCATACCCATCCTGTGGGTGGTAGTGGACCCCATACCCATCCTGTGGGTGGTAGTGGTCCCCATACCCATCCTGTGGGTGGTAGTGGACCCCATTCCCATCCTGTGGGTGGTAGTGGACCCCATTCCCATCCTGTGGGTGGTAGTGGACCCCATTCCCATCCTGTGGGTGGTAGTGGACCCCCATACCCATCTTATGGGGGCTAGTGGACCCCCATACCCATCCTATGGGTGGTAGTGGACCCCATACCCATCCTGTGGGTGGTCATGGACCCCCATACCCATCCTTTGGGTGGTAGTGGACCCCATACCCATCCTGCGGGTGGTAGTGGACCCAATACCCATCCTGTGGGTGGTAGTGGACCCCATACCCATCCTGTGGGTGGTAGTGGACCCCATACCCATCCTGTGGGTGGTAGTGGACCCCATACCCATCCCGTGGGTGGTAGTGGACTCCATACCCATCCTGTGGGTGGTAGTGGACCCCATACCCATCCTGTGGGTGGTAGTGGTCCCCATACCCATCCTGCGGGTGGTAGTGGACCCCATACCCATCCTGTGGGTGGTAGTGGACCCCATACCCATCCTGTGGGTGGTAGTGGACCCCATACCCATCCTGTGGGTGGTAGTGGACCCCATACCCATCCTGCGGGTGGTAGTGGACCCCATACCCATCCTGTGGGTGGTAGAGGACCCCATACCCATCCTGCGGGTGGTAGTGGACCCCATACCCATCCTGTAGGTGGTAGTGGACCCCATACCCATCCTGCGGGTGGTAGTGGACCCCATACCCATCCTGCGGGTGGTAGTGAACCCCATACCCATCCTGTGGGTGGTAGTAGGCAAGGTTACAAAGGCACTTATACTTCATATTCTTAAATGAATTTTGGGATTCAGTTTTTAACTAAACAAGTTACAGTCTTGGCCAGGTAGTTTGTTACACAGTGAAATATATATATATTGGCTGAGGGTTCGAGAACGACTTTAAGTCTAGCAGCTTATATATGCGGTGAGCTGGATTTTACCTGGATCTTACCTGTTGTGGGTTCTGGGAGTTCTTCTACTCCCCAAGCCCGGTCCGAGGCCAGGCTTGACTTGTGATAACTTGGTCCACCAGGCTGTTGCTTGGAGCGGCCCGCAGGCCCACATACCCACCACAACCCGGTTGATCCAGCTTGTTTCATAATTTTATTTGCTTTAACCGTATGTGATCTGCCTGGCACCCCTGGCCTGACAGGCAGGGTGCCTATCAGGTCACAGAAGGTTAGAGAACACCGGGAGTGATGGTAACAGCCTACCTGGTTATAACGAGGTGATTCCCAGCACAGACAAGTCCAAACAGTATATTAAAAATGTAAACACCAATATCTCTGACCATGTGGCTCCATTTGCCTCACGACTGAGAAACTAAACCTGCACGAATGTGATCCTGTGGGTTACGTCTTGCACTTGTACTCGTGATATTTTCCTACTCCACATTTTCCCCACTTTCCTACCTGATATTTTCCCAGTTTCCTGCACAAGATTTGGTGTTCTTGCCAGACCTGTTGGACCAAGCTGTCACAAGCCAAGCCTGACCTCGGGCCGCTCCAAGCAACAGCCTGGTGGACCAAACTCTCACAAGTCAAGCCTGGCCTCGGGCCGGGCTTCGGGAGTAGAAGAACTCCCAGAACCCCATCAAGCAGGTATCAAACAGGTATCAAACAAGCAGACCCGGGAAAAGCGAGCATAAGCTACCGGCTGTCAGGGGGACCCACTGTTCCTATCCTCCTCCGGATAGGAACAGAACTGATCCAATAACTCGTGTGGCTTGGATGCACCAAATCCAGCAAGCCAGGCTTCGTAATGATCCGCTCCCCACAATATCTATAAGTCTCGCCCACACTGGGCTAACCAACGTCTGTCCATTAGGCGGGAAATGCTCGTGTTCTGGTGAGGGATTTTGACCCTTGTAGGCGGATGGGAGAATGATATAAGGATGCAGAGAAGCTCATCAGTTCAACTTCATGCTCCAGCACGTTCCAGAAGTGGCCGAGCAGACTCCAGTCTCTGGGGGCGGCCCCCCCTGGGAGGCTGGGGGGCGTGGGGGGGGTCGCTGGGGGTGTGAGTGTGTGGGGGAGGAGGACGCTGAGGTGGGGGTTTGGGATTATGGGGTAGTATTGGAGAATGAATGATCCTGGGTAGGGTTCCTAGGTAGGGCTCCTAGGTAGGGATCCTAGGTAGGGTTCCTAGGTAGGGTTCCTAGGTAGGGCTCCTAGGTAGGGAAGGTAAGCTGGGCAGCGATCCTTAACTATTCTCCTCTACCGGATATATAATATCTCCCCTACACACACATGGACGCACCCACCATGACGCACACACACACACATGGACGCACCCACCATGACGCACACACACACACATGGACGCATCCACCAGGACGCACACACACACATGAACGCACCCACCAGGACGCACACACACACATGAACGCACCCACCAGGACGCACACACACACACACACACATGGACGCACCCACCATGACGCACACACACACACACATGGACGCATCCACCAGGACGCACACACACATGAACGCACCCACCAGGACGCACACACACACATGAACGCACCCACCAGGACGCACACACACACACACACACATGGACGCATCCACCTAGACGCACACACACACACATGAACGCATCCACCAGGACGCGCACACACACACATGGACGCACCCACCAGGACGCACACACACACACATGGACGCACCCACCAGGACGCAGGTAAGGAAAGGAGCCAAAGGGAAACTAAACAAAACAACTCAAAACAACGCTATAAAGAAGGAAATTAAGCAACTGGGTTATTATGTTAATTAAAGGTGAGCGAGGCGCCGGAACACTAAAGAAAGCAAAACAAACAATAAAAGAGAAAGCAACACAAACAACAGGAGAAAGCCAAACAAACAATAGAGAAAGCAAAACAAACAATAGAGAGAAAGCAAAACAAACAATAGAGAGAAAGCAAAACAAACAATAGAGAAAGCAAAACAAACAATAGAGAAAGCAAAACAAACAATAGGAGAGAAAGCAAAACAAACAATAGAGAAAGCAAAACAAACAATAGAGGAGAAAGCAAAACAAACAATAGAGAAAGCAAAACAAACAATAGAGAAAGCAAAACAAACAATAGGAGAGAAAGCAAAACAAACAATAGGAGAGAAAGCAAAACAAACAATAGGAGAGAAAGCAAAACAAACAATAGGAGAGAAAGCAAAACAAACAATAGAGAAAGCAAAACAAACAATAGAGGAGAAAGCAAAACAAACAATAGAGAAAGCAAAACAAACAATAGGAGAGAAAGCAAAACAAACAATAGGAGAGAAAGCAAAACAAACAATAGGAGAGAAAGCAAAACAAACAATAGGAGAGAAAGCAAAACAAACAAAAGGAGGGAAAGCAAAACAAACAATAGAGGAGAAAGCAAAACAAACAAAAGGAGGGAAAGCAAAACAAACAATAGAGGAGAAAGCAAAACAAACAGTAGGAGAGAAAGCAAAACAAACAATAGGAGAGAAAGCAAAACAAACAATAGAGAAAGCAAAACAAACAATAAGAGAGAAAGCAAAACAAACAATAAGAGAGAAAGCAAAACAAACAATAAGAGAGAAAGCAAAACAAACAATAGCATAGAAAGCAAAACAAACAATAGAGAAAGCAAAACAAACAATAAGAGAGAAAGCAAAACAAACAATAGTACAAAAAGCAAAACAAACAATAGAGAAAGCAAAACAAACAATAGAGAAAGCAAAACAAACAATATGGGAGAAAGCAAAACAAACAATAGGAAAGCAAAACAAACAATAGGAGAGAAAGCAAAACAAACAATAGGAGAGAAAGCAAAACAAACCATAGGAGAGAAAGCAAAACAAACAATAGAGGAGCAATAGGAAAGAGAGCAAAACAAACAATAGGGGAGAAAGCAAAACAAACAATAAAGGAGAAAGCAAAACAAACAATAGGAGAGAAAGCAAAACAAACAATAGAGGATAGAGCAAAACAAACAATAGGACAAAAAGCAAAACAAACAATAGGAAAGAGAGCAAAACAAACAATAGGACAGAAAGCAAAACAAACAATAGGAGAGAAAGTAAAACAAACAACATGAGAGAAAGCAAAACAAACAATAGGAGAGAAAGTAAAACAAACAACATGAGAGAAAGCAAAACAAACAATAGGAGAGAAAGCAAAACAAACAATAAAAGAGAAAGCAAAACAAACAATAGGACAGAAAGCAAAACAAACAATAGGACAGAAAGCAAAACAAACAATAGGGGAGAAAGCAAAACAAACAATAGGAGAGAAAGGAAAACAAACAATAGGACAGAAAGCAAAACAAACAATAGGACAGAAAGCAAAAGAAACAATAGGAGAGAAAGCAAAACAAACAATAGGAGAGAAAGGAAAACAAACAATAGGACAGAAAGCAAAACAAACAACATGAGAGAAAGCAAAACGAATACAAGACAAAACAAAACGCGAACACCAGGGATGACAAACAGGAGAGAAATGAGACGAAGAAGAAGGTTTCACACGAAAGAAGAGAAAGCAAATAGATAAGAGAAAGCACAAAATAAAAAAAAGATTAAAAAAACACGAAAGGACCAAGAAGAAACAAAGGAATTGGAGGAGGAGGAGGAGGAGGAGGAGATAGAGGAGGAGGAGGAGATGGAGGAGGAGGAGGATAGGGAGGGAGTGAAGAATGTCCAGTCCACTATCCAGCCTTTGTGTGTGAGGTTGGTAGTGTTGTTGATAGTGCAGTGGACGGGGGATAGACTCTCCGCTCCTATCCTCAGCAGCTCCTCGAGGAGTCGCTGTGGGTAGGTGTTTTACTCCCTCAGAACGCTCCTCTGAGACGTGTCCGTGGATTACAAGTGTGTGTGTCAGTTCATCTGGTGTCCGTTGAAGACAAGTGTGTGTCCATTCATCTGGTGTCCGTTTAAGACAAGTGTGTGTCCGTTCATCTGGTGTCCGTTTAAGACAAGTGTGTGTCCGTTCATCTGGTGTCCGTTTAAGACAAGTGTGTGTCCGTTCATCTGGTGTCCGTTTAAAACAAGTGTGTGTCCGTTCATCTGCGTCTCTCAAAAATGTTTTTCAGAATGGCTGCGTTGAAAAGTATAGGACTGTGTCCTTGATAGAAAGGAAAAAAGGAATCAAATCCAACGCAGTTGAGTGTACGAGCTGCGCTCAAAGAGAAAGATCATGTACACTGGAGTGTGTTGAGTGCATCGGAAGTGTGTGTGCGTTGAGTGTATCGGAAGTGTGTTGAAGATAAGAGACAATAGAGCCGAAACCTTCAGTCTCAGTATGCTAATCTGTTCGTACTTGGTGATGTGGAAATTGAGAGGAATTCTCAAGGCGAGAGATCTCGGGTGTAGTGTGGTGTGTCTGACACGTGGCCCAGTGGTCTGACACGTGGCCCAGTGGTCTGACACGTGGCCCAGTGGTCTGACACGTGGCCCAGTGGTCTGACACGTGGCCCAGTGGTCTGACACGTGGCCCACTGGTCTGACACGCGACTCACCGACTGACATGCCGGTGCAGCTGACTCACGGCTGGCTATCCCAATATTAAAAGTCACTCAGGAAATAACAGAGTAATCCGAGGGACGGCGCCACAGCATCTCTGTGCTGGACCAGCGGTGTGTGGCCCTAGACACACACACACACACACACACACACGTACGCACAGGCTGTTGCTTGGAGCGGCCCGCAGGGCCCACATATCCACCACAGCCCGGTTGGTCCGGCACTTCTTGCAAGAACTTGTATAATTGTTTCTTGAAGAAATCCACCTTTGTTCCGGCAATATTTCTAATACTTGCTAGGAGGTGTATTGAACCACCGTGGACCTCTGATATTCATACGGTGTTCTCTGATTGTGCCTGTGGCACCTCTACTCTTCACTGGTAAGCTGATTGATTGTAAAATGTGGCGTCGTGTGTGATTTCTGGTTTTCGCTGAGGTGATCCCGTGTTGGGTTGTACTTGGGACGAATGAAGGAGTCAAACTAGGGTCTAAATTGTTTATGTAAATCAACTCTTGTCTCACGGGGGCGTCTGAGACTGCCTCACCACTCACGATACATGTCTAGGTTTGCATATTTGATGAGACAAAGATCATCTCTCTCTCTCTCTCTCTCTCTCTCTCTCTCTCTCTCTCTCTGGGAAAGTGTAGGGGGTCGAGAGATGGTAGAGGGACGTGGATAAGAAGTGAGAGGTCTTAGGTGAAGTGTTGAGTGAGGGGGAAGAGGAAGTGAGAGGCCCTTGGGGGAGTGTTTGAGGAGCCAAGGGGGAGAGGACTTGGAGGACTCGGAGGTATAGTGCCTTGGAGGTTTACTCGAGAGGTCTCAACACCTTCCATTATTATTATCGCCGGGGCTTGGAGGTGTCGTCGACGTCTTCAGAACTGAGATCAGGGGTTGGAGGTGTCGTCGACGCCTCCAGAACTGAGATCAGGGGTTGGAGGTGTCGTCGACGCCTCCAGAACCAAGATCAGGGGTTGGAGGTGTCGTCGACACCTCCAGCACTCAGAATGTAGGTGCCGCTCAGAAGCTGGTCGTATCAATATAATTTGGCAGGTGTGTGGCTAGGGCGGGCCTCGGATGTAACAGCGCGGCGCTCCGGCGTGTCGAACTGCTACCGGCAAGTATCGGCTGACTTCCTGTACTGAAGACGATGATGATCTTACATGCTAATGTAGGTTGTAGTGCCTCCCTGTATGCTCAGGCGACGGGCTGCTTACAGATCAAAATGTTAATGTGGAATGCAAATGAAGGTGTTAATTCTTGAGGCTAATCATATTTTGAGGAGGTCTGATAAGTTGTATTGACTCTTAATAACGCGACAGGATCATTGGTTTCGTCACTGTGGCGTTAGTTAGTGTTTCAGGCAGGTGTGTTAGGGCAGGTGGGTCGAGGCAGGTGTGTTAGGGCAGGTGGGTCGAGGCAGGTGTGTTAGGGCAGGTGGGTCGAGGCAGGTGTGTTAGGGCAGGTGGTCGAGGCAGGTGTGTTAGGGCAGGTGGGTCGAGGCAGGTGTGTTAGGGCAGGTGGGTCGAGGCAGGTGTGTTAGGGCAGGTGGGTCGAGGCAGGTGTGTTAGGGCAGGTGGGTCGAGGCAGGTGTGTTAGGGCAGGTGGGTCGAGACAGGTGTGTTAGGGCAGGTGGGTCGAGGCAGGTGTGTTAGGGCAGGTGGGTCGAGGCAGGTGTGTTAGGGCAGGTGGGTCGAGGCAGGTGTGTTAGGGCAGGTGGGTCGAGGCAGGTGTGTTAGGGCAGATGGGTCGAGGCAGGTGTGATGCCAGTCACCGTTCAAGAGGAGGGAGCTTCCGTGTTATGCTACAGCGTCGTGTATTTAGCAATTTAATATCAAGTATTCAAGTAACCATTTCCGAAACCTGTACATCTTTCCTCTCATGGTAACTTAGAAGTTGTTAAAGAATTTATGAGCTCCGAGGCGCTACGAGGTTGCCTAACAATAATATTTTTGGGGTTGTGAAGTCCCACAACTCGTAAATTGTTTAACAGATACAAAGCCGCCACGATCGAGAAAAGATGTAGAGGTTTCGTAAGATGCCGCGTAAATAGCTTGATAAATCCTGCCTTTGGAGGCTAAAAGTGAATCCGTGATAGGTAAAGATGATATCGAGGTACAGGTGAAGGGACAGGCTGTAGAAATGCTGACTGTAGTGAGAGTTATGATGTCTGTCGGGCTGTCCGCCTTGCTGACACGGTGTGTACTCACCTAGTTGTGCTTGCGGGGGGGGGGGAGTGAGCTTCGGCTCTTTGGTGTGTGTGTGTGTGTGTGTGTGTGTGTGTGTGTGTGTGTGTGTGTGTGTGTGTGTGTGTGTGTGTGTGTGTGTGTGTGTGTGTGTGTGTGTGTGTTTGGCAGCTTTCTCTCTTGCCAGGGAGCTGCGAGTGTGTGTTAGGCTCTTCACATGTATATCCCACATACACGGGTGGTGGAGGTGAGGGTGTGTATAGTGACGTGTGTACAACTGTGTACAGTGACGTGTGGTTGATGGTGTGTGGTGATCAGTTGACGTTCGTCACGGTGTCTGGCCTTGTCCCTTCTGCAGGCCTCTTACTCGACATGTTTTTGTGAGCCGAGCACGTTCGAGCCCCTGGCGTGGGAGGCCCCGGGTGTAGGCAGCTCAGTATGGGCGGAGGACCATGTGGTCTTCATGGTCGCTTAACATGTGACCGTCACTTGGGCGGGGACCGGGCCGCGGGGATGTTGAGCCCCGAAAACATCTCAAGGTAACCTCAAGGTATAACGGGTAAAATCTAATTGTCAGTTACTACACGAACCTTGTATACCACGTATGTAAGACCAATTCTGGAGTATGCAGCACCAGCATGGAGCTCGTACCTTGTCAAGCACAAGACGAAGCTAGAAAAAGTTCAGAGGTATGCCACTAGTCTATTCCCAGAACTAAGAGGCATGAGCTACGAGGAAAGGCTCCGTGAGATGTACTTCACGACACTGGAAGACAGCAGAGTAAGGGGAAACATGATCACTACCTACAAAGTTCTCAGAAGAATTGACAGGGTAGATAAGGATAAACTGTTTAACACTGGTGGGACACGAATAAGGGGACACAGTTGGAAACTGAGTACCCACATGAGCCACAGGAGCGTTAGAAAGAACTTTTTCAGTGTCAGAGTAGTTACCAGGTGGAATGCATTAGGAAGTGATGTGGTGGAGGCTGACTCCATACACAGTTTCAAATGTAGATATGATAGAGCCCAGTAGGCTCAGGAACCTGTACACCAGTTGATTGACAGTTGAGAGGCGGGACCAAAGAGCCAGAGTTCAACCCCCGCAAGCACAACTAGGTGAGTATACACACACACACACACACACACACACACACACACACACACACACACACACACACACACACACACACACACACACACACACACACACTCACACTCACACATACACACACATACACACACATACACACACACACACACACACACACACACACACACACACACACACACACACACACACACACACACACACACACACACACAACGGGTGTCCTTCATTCATGCAGCTCTATATATAGCTGATCCAAGCTGTATGATATCGCTTCTGCTATCCCTGGACTGAAGCACCCCACAGCCCAGTCTTGCCCCTCACTGAAGCACCTCACAGCCCAGTCTTGCCCCTCACTGAAGCCCCTCAAAGCCCAGTCTTGCCCCCCTCACTGAAGCCCCTCAAAGCCCAGTCTTGCCCCTCACTGAAGCATTTCACGGGCCAGTCTTGCCCCTCACTGAAGCCCCTCAAAGCCCAGTCTTGCCCCCCCTCACTGAAGCCCCTCAAAGCCCAGTCTTGCCCCTCACTGAAGCACCTCACGGGCCAGTCTTGCCCCTCACTGAAGCCCCTCACAGCCCAGTCTTGCCCCTCACTGAAGCACCTCACAGGCCAGTCTTGCCCCTCACTGAAGCACATCTGGTGTCCGGACACGACCAGCTGTCGTTGTATGGCTACAGGGGCGCGTCAAGGTAATATGACAACAGAAGCAATAGAATTCATCACAATTGGGGATAATGGGATGTGATGAGCGTCCGCCGCCATGATGGCTCGTCCTGGGGGGGGGGTACCTTCCACCAGCTGTGTTGTGCTGGGGTTGTTGGGGTTGTGTTGGGTTGAGGTGAGGTGAGGTGGAGTGAACCGTTGTGTTTGGTTGCTGGGGTTGAGGTGCCTTTTGGATGCGGCTGAAAGGTGTGAAAATACGCACCAAAACACTCCTCTTGGCACTCATAGGGGGGCCTGACGGGTGAGTGGACAGCGCTCGGGATTCGTAGGTCTAGGGTCCGGGGGATCGATCCCCGGCGACGGCGGAAACAAACGGGCAGAGTTTCTTGAATCAGTTGATTGATTGACAGCTGAGAGGTTGGCCCAAAGAGCCAGAGCTCAATCTTGTGACTTTTGTGCCTTACCTTGAGGTTACTCTGATGTGGTTGCGCGGATCAGTGCACATGGGGTCCGGTCTCTGGCCAGGGCTCCTGGTTGGGAGTCTGGAGAGTCCGGCCGCGGATTCTGTCATGTTAATTGCGTCAACGTTGAAGTGTATTAACATGACTTCATGTCCGTGTGCGTCTCCTAACAGCCTGATGGTTCATGTCTGTGTATGTAGACAACACACACAAAGGGAACGGATCTCTCTCTCTCTCTCTCTCTCTCTCTCTCTCTCTCTCTCTCTCTCTCTCTCTCTCTCTCTCTCTCTCTCTCTCCTTCAGTCCTATTGGGCCACAGAGCTCTGTGCCCTCCGGTTTGATCCCTCCTGTTGGGGTGTTGGTCAACGATGTGTTCCTAACCAAAACATAACTTGTTGTATTTTTCTACTAATGACCTCGTTGTTATAATTGTTGGCTAATTGCTAATGATATGTGCCAATAGGGCGATTACGTTGCTCTATGGCCCTGAATCACAGGCACTAAAATGACACTTCTCCCGCAAGTGGGGATCAGAAACCTGTCAATCTTTATCATAAGTTGTTTTGAAGAAATATTTCGTTAGCATCCTATTCCACTTTTGACTTGTCGAGACGACAATGGTCGTTGTTGCGGCACGACGACTGTAACGACCTTTAACACACACACACACACACACACACACACACACACACACACACACACACACACACACACACACACACACACACACACACACACACACACATACACACACACACACACACACACATGCTATTGGGGTTCTCGAACTAGACTGAGTACGACCCCTTGTCTTAACTCTCACACGACTGGCGTGGATAATGCAGTACTGTGCTCAACACACAAATCCACGTTGCTTCCCAGGCACCATCTGACTGGTTACTACAGCCGAGCAGAAAGGGATTCGTCGACACAGTTCCTCACATGGACAACCGTCGCGGCAGCAATACCGGTCGTCCGGCAGAACACTGGGCTTCCTGTCCAGCTTGCTCAATAAACCTGTTACTGGCGACCAGGGGCACACAGGAGTGCGGCCTCGGGGAACTGCTATCTTAAAATGATATTCCTTCTGCTGAGAACTTGAACGGTGTCAATGACAAGGTTTCAGATTGACGAAGGCTCAGATTGACATGGCGCCCAGAGATCTTTCTGTTTTACAGAGACCTCTGACCTGTAAAACAGAGTTTTACAAGTCTCTGTTTTACAAGAGGTCTCTGTTTTACAGAGACCTCTGAGGTCTCTGTTTTACAAGCCGAAATAATTCCCCAAGATACATCGAGACCTGGCAGAAGGTGCAAAATAAACTCATTGAAGAGCAGAGGTAAAATAGACACCCTTAGAGTCAGTTCTATAAAGACATGTTGAGTATAAGATACATTACTTGCAAGCCTCAAGCTGAGCTCAAGAGGGAACTAGATAAACACCCCCTAAGGTTACCACATCAACTGGGCTGTGATGACTACATTGAGATTCACAAGCAACCTGATTGATCAAACGGTCAATCAGGAGCCATGGTCAGGGAATCAGGTTTACCACACAGTAAACCATCACTAAGACGTTCTACTCGGTAAAGTGAAGATACTCTTCCGCAATGATCCACCAGCGTCATTAAAACAGCGGTCGTCTTAGCCACAAGAATTTGAAGACGGTGCGGAGTACAACCAAACTCTCACAAGTCGAGCCTGGCCTCGGGCCGGGCTTGGGGAGTAGAAGAACTCCCAGAACCCCATCAACCAGGTATCAACCAGGTATCAACCAGGTTAACCCTTGGGCCAGTTGTCTGGAAGGCTCCTCAAGCCAGCCATCTTGACGGCTCCTCATGTCCACTCACAGGTCTTTTTCTCTGGTCGTTATAGAGAGGTAGTTTCCCTTTGTGGTGTACCGCCCTTTTGGTCTCCTGGCTCGTGTTCCCATTTCCATCACCATACACTTGCTGGTGTTGAACTCCAGTAGCCATTTCTTGGACCATCTCAGCAGATTCTTTTAAGTCATCTTAGAGAATCTTTCAAGCAACTCTTCTCATTAGTTTTGCATCGACATACAAGACTCAGTTACTGCAGTCAAGTTATTTACATAAATGAGAATAGTATAGGTCCCAGCACCAATCGTGCGTGCGTGCGTGTGTGCGCGCACGGCGCACTTGTGCGAGAAAGCGTGCATACATGTTTCTGATAGTGAGAGTGTTGTCTCCAGAGCCACGCTTGTTGAGGCGGACAGTGTGAGTGGTTCCCACCGGGGTCAGGGTGTACTAGCACCGGTGGTCAATTCAGTAGTCAGTGAACTAGCGGGTGTCTTTGAGAAAGAACCTTACCTTGCGGTTACCTTGAGGTCACCTTGCGGTTATCTTGCGATAATTCCGGGGCTTAGCGTCCCCACGGCCCGGTCCTCGACCAGGCCTCTTCGTTGCTGGACTGGTCAACCAGGCTCTTGGACGCGGCTGCTCGCAGCCTGACGCATGAATCACAGCCTGGTTGATCACCAAGAATCTCCCAATATCATTTTAATTTGGTGTGGGGTAGTCAGCCCGTCCTTATAAACAATGCCCAAATGGTCGCAACCCGTCCTCAGTCTATGTCCATTCCATCCAGCGGTCGACCCCAAAAACGCCTTCTATAAAGTGAATAGTACCAAATTCTAGAATCTATCCATTACGTCAATATATATATATATATATATATATATATATATATATATATATATATATATATATATATATATATATATATATATATATATATATAATATGTATGATGGTGCACATAGCTACAGAAAATAGTATCTAAACAGGAAGATGGGTTGGGAGGTGAGTGTGTGTGGGAGGGGGGGGGGAGGACGGGGTTGTGTACTACTCACCTATTTGTGCTTGCGGGGGTTTAGCTCTGGCTCTTTGGTCCCGCCTCTCAACTGTCAATCAACTGGTGATGTGAATGTGTGTGTGTGTGTGTGGTGGGGGGGCAAAGGCCTGGGGTTGTGTGTGTGTGTGGGGAGGAGGGGGGGGGGTGTAGACCAGGGGGGTGGGAGGGGGAAGACACCCAGCAGCGTGTACTGGTGGGTGTGTGTAGTGCCACAGGCGCTGCCCGCCCCCTGAGTCAGTGCGTGTTGCACAACCGTGTTCATTATGTACTACTGTTGCACACACTGTTGCACACTTAGCAAGCCACCGTTTGTGTCATTGATAAATAACTCGGGAAGAACATTTACAATAGTGAAGGCAAATAAATTATAATGAGTAAGCTAATCTGTGGGTGTGGGTGTGTGCGTGTGTGCGTGTGTGTGTGTGTGCGTGTGTGTGTGTGTGTGTGTGTGTGCGTGTGCGTGTGTGTGTGTGTGTGTGTGTGTGTGTTGGGGAGGAGGTTGTTAATTAAGCTAGTTTTGGCCGGTTAGGTACATACAGTATTACATATTTTGTACATAAATAATAACAAGGAAATTCCTTGCTGTGTGTTCACCCTCCCAGTGCTTGTTGTGACTCATTTGAACTATTACACTGAACTACTGAACGGCAGTTATAAGATAATTAGGCACTAACATTTATTCCCACAAATATTAGTCTCTAACACCTTCGCTTTCATTCACCAAAGTATTTCCTGCATTGTATAATGGTACTTACCTACCAGTGACTAGGGAGAAGTAAGGTCCAACTAGAGGTGTTCGGCAACATTCAGCCTACGAGTATTTTGCTACCGGATTATGGCCTCGTTATTGGCCTCGACCAGCAGATATGGAGCTCTGCTTCGTGATGAACCGTCACGCTCTGCGGTATGTCGGCCTCGACCCGGCCGAGGCTGGGAACTAGGCCCACAGGTAGGAGGGAGAACAGGTGCGGTAATGGTGTGTGAGAGAGGCAGGCAGGCAGGCAGGCCGGTGGGGACTGAGGCTTCAAGGACTCGCCCAGCTCAGGCACGAACTTCCTGCCTCTAGTCAACCTTTATCCTGCATACACACACAGTTCTTCCCCGGGCACCTCCTGAGGAGGAGGTCCCCGCTCCACACTCTCCTCCTCCGCGCTTCGCTGCTTCATTTGTATGTCAGACGCCGGGAACCACGCGAAGGATAACGAGAAGCAAAAGTTGACGGGCGTGCAGCGCACTCCGCTAAGGGAGCAGGAAAGTGGTGTAGCACAGCGGTGGCCAGGGAATAAGTTTGTGTTTGTGTCACGAGGAATGATGACCAGGCAGACCAAAATCAGGCCAAGTAGTGAAGGTGGAATGTGGTTGAATACCAGCACCCACTGCTAACTGCGGTTACCACATGTGTGCGGAAAATAACTCGCGAAGCACGTGTGTGTGTGGTGGAAATATCGCCACACAGTTAATAATAATAATATTTTATTTACAAGAAGGTACAATGGATTACTGAGATTACATTACTCATTATTCTTACATTCTTGCAAAGCCACTAACAGGCACAGCGTGTTCATGGATACTAATAGTCTATCAAGAGACAACAGCGATGGAATTCTGTTTACCTTAAGGCAAGGGAAATAGGCAAGAGGGTAATAGGGCAGTGTAGTAGTGAGAGCCGCTGGGGTGTTCGGGTGAGAGGGGGTTCCAGTGACGCAACACTCCCCATGGCAAGAACTTCAGTCAACACCTTCATTCTCTGGTGATGTTTGTACCAAGAGGACGCGGGTAGTGCGTGGGTGACGCCGTCAGTGTGCGTTGAACAGTGTGGCGGGGACGGCCAGTGCTCGGGTGCGTGAGTGTGGGGTTCGAGTACCGGTGTCACAGGCTCAGACGAACTTTTACACTAGTCTGCCCTAAGTGCGGCAGGTTAGTTATACATTTATTAGGTAGTATCTGTGAACCGGAGAAGTGTTTCATGCGCAGTGTAACGGCGCAGGCCCGAACTATGACGCGTGTTGTTCAAAAGTTACAGTAGATTGCAATATTCTGTTCACCGTTTTTGTTTATCGAATAAAATGACATGAGATATCGCTCAGTGAAGTGATAATACAAGTGATAATATGTCTATAAGCGTACAGTTGACGTGATAAGTGATATGATAATCGACTTGAGAATGACATTCTCATTCGACTTGAGAATGGTCCAGGACGGACCGAAACGTCGTCGTCCCTTGGTCCAGGACGGACCGAAACGTCGTCGTCCCTTCACCTTCTAGTGTGTGGTCTGGTCAACATAATTTAGCCACGTTATTGTGACTCATCGCCTGCAAGTGATATGACAGTTTACTGATTAATAAAGTTGGAAGTGGCAGTGCACTAAATTAAGTTAATTGAAGGGAAGAACGTTGTAAGCGCAGTGGAGATGGTCAGAATGACAGTGTTGAGGACACCGTCAAACTCGCTAGTGTTAAATCAAATACAGTTGTGACAGAGCTCCGGGCTCACACACGCGGGGACCAGGATTCGAGTCTCCTAGAACCCCAGATGAATGGGAGATCTATAGTGCTAAGGTCTGGCTAAAACGTAAGCTTAAGTGAGGGTAAGTTAGCAAGCTTACTGAGACAGCAGCACACTGACCCCACACCTGTATGGCTCTCAGTGCCCCAATATTTAAGGACCCGAATTGGTGGTAGTTGTGTATTGCCAGGTGGCATTACCACACCTGTGTTGATGTGTACCACCTGCCTCGTGCAGGTGTTGACAGTGGGGGGGGGGGCAACACACCTGCTCTCGGGTGTGTTGAGGAGGCGGTAGGTGCCTGAGCTTCTGGGTATAATGTCGTCTGACAATTTCCTAGAGGTTGATGTCTTCAATGAGACAGGTATGTGTGTGTGTGTGCGTGTGTGTGTGCGTGCGTGTGCGTGTGTGTGGAATGTTGATCACCAGGCAGGTGTGACGTAGGCAGGTGTGAGGCAAGATGCTTATACCTGACCGTTGTGGTAATGGGCCAGCTGGGACGCCTCGCCTCCCGGTGTGTGTGTGTGTTTGCTCTTGCAACTGATTGATTGATTGATGAAGAATAAGCTACCCAAGAGGTGGCACGGGCATGAGTAACCCGTTAGTTTGCTACCGAGTTGTAAACTCAATTTATCGTGTGTAATATAATGGAGGAGGTTTGTTGGGGGGGAGGAGTTAGTGTGCTTACCTAGTTGAGTTTGCAGGGTTGAGCATCTGCTCTTAAGCCCCGCCTATTGACCATTAGTTCAATGCATTGAATCATTCCATTAGTTTTTCTTATATTGTTGAGAATCAAATTGGTTTTGACAACTTAGTCGTTTAGTCTATTTCTCTTGTTTGACATTTCTGTACCTCATCTGTGTTTCCAGTTTCCAATTATGTCCTCTCGTTTACTGCTAATTAATGTGAACATTGCTTCTATATCTGCTTTGTCAATCCCACATTGTATCTTGTATGTCGTTATCATGTCTGCCCTATTCCTTTTTTTCCCTCTGGTATAGTGAGGTCCAGATCTCTCGGCCTTGCTTCATAAATCTGAAACGAATCTTGCTCCAAGTTTTTGGTCTTCTGGTTGTGTTGTGTGATGCTTTAGGTTGGGGTTCCACGCCGGGGCTGCATACTCAATAATAGGTCTGACACAGGATATATTCAGCGCTCGGAAGGAATCTTTGTGCAGGTTGCTGAAGGATGTCCAGACATGGCATGTGCTGCCATCGATATTCTGGTGGGTGCGCGTGTGCATGCGCGCCCAGCTCGTCCTCTCAAGTTGCTACGAGTAATATAATGAGGATGAGAAAAAGTATATACTAAATTGCAGAGTTCCGAGTAGCTGAATCTAATACAACAACAAAGGTTCCAGTAATTGTCTACTGTAAACTGGCAAGTGAACCTTTGCCCTGAACAGAGATTATTTTAAAGTTATAACTTTATTGTATTATAAATCGTTGGTTTAAAATATAACAGTACGTGCTGAAAACGTTTTCTTTGAAGAATTTGGTGTTCTGTAAACGGAAATCTTGGGTACACTGAAACAATTTTTGAATTCCATATATATCACATTATCATCAATAATACACCGTATTAACGTAACGAAACCTAACCTTAACAGACCTTTACCTAAAGTAACCTTAACCTAACCATGGATAAGTAGTAGATAATAGCAGTAATGATGTATCGTTTTCAATCCATTCTCTTGAGCAGATCTTCCTGAGGACAGGTTGCCTAACCTGATTGTCCTCCCGAATAGAAAACGAAATAGCCCATAAATTTAGCGAGTCGCCTCCCCTCTCCTTCCCCCACCCCCCTCTGTGCACGCATGCATTCACACACACACACACACACACACACACACACACACACACACACACACACACACACACACACACACACACACACACAGAAAGAGATGGAAAGGCGGGATCCAAGAGTCAATGCTCGATCCTGCAAGCACAAATAGGTGAGTACACACACACACACACACACACACACACACACACACACACACACACACACACACACACACACACGCTAACCTGTACTCTCAAATAGTACGCCGTATTTAACAGTCTGTTATGATGTACTATAGTACATCATATTTTGACGTTGGGGGGAGTTTTGACGTTAAAACAAGATGCTTTATTTGAGAGGACAGGATGGTGTGTGGATGTGTTTGTGTGAGTTTCCAGGCTTGTTTGTGTTGTGTGAGTTTGTGGAATGGTGTGTGAAAGGGGGGGGGGGAATTTTTGTTAGTGTGAGGGGAGTTAGCGTGAGTAATGTGTCAGAAGACAAATGTTGTGATTATTCACACCATAAGCGCTGACTGTTGTTCTTGTTGTTTGTTTGTTTTTGTTCCAGCTTTGTTTGTTTGTGTGTGTGTGTGTGTGTGTGTGTGTGTGTGTGTGTGTGTGTGTGTGTGTGTGTGTGTGTGTGTGTGTGTGTGTGTGTACTCACCTATTTGTGCTTGCAGGATCGAGCATTGACTCTTGGATCCCGCCTTTCCATTTCTTTCTGTGTGTGTGTGTGTGTGTGTGTGTGTGTGTGTGTGTGTGTGTGTGTGTGTGTGTGTGTACTCAGATAATTGTGCTTGTGGGGGTTGAGCTCTGTCTCTTTGGTCCCGCCTGTGTGTGTGTGTGTGAACGCCGGTCTCGCTTCATGCAGGTCGGCGTTCAATCCCCCGACCGTCTACAAGTGGTTGGACACCATTCCTTTCCCCCCCCCCCGTCCCATCCCAAATCCTTATCCTGACCCCTTCCCAATGCTATATAGTCGTAATGGCTTGGCGCTTTCCTCCCTAATAGATCCCTTCCCCCTACGGACAAATTGGCTCGTACCATTCTCAATAACTGCCATTAAACGCGTTATTTAATTAGTCTAAATAGTGACAGTAGACATTAGGTTCACATGTAAACAACTGACTTTCTCCAGCCTCGAGTTTACTTTCTCCAAGTGGGCGTTTGTGAGCGAGGAAGTTTACACGAACGTGTTGCAGTATCCGGATTTGTATTTGGGGTTCGTGGAGCTACTGTGTTCCGCAGATTGTGTCGCCTTGTGATATCGAAGGTTAAGATAACAGCAGACATTCCTTATCGTATCTAAGATACGCTTGATAACATTCGCCAGAAGGGGAGATTGTTTGAATGGTGGTGGTGTAGTTTGGTGTAGACTGTGATTTGTGTGGCATGTGTAGTGGTGGTGCTGGCCAGGGTGTAGTGGTGGTGCTGGCCAGGGTGTAGTGGTGGTACTGGCCAGGGTGTAGTGGTGGTGCTGGCCAGGGTGTAGTGGTGGTGGTGGCCAGGGTGTGGTGGTGGTGCTGGCCAGGGTGTAGTGGTGGTGGTGGCCAGGGTGTAGTGGTGGTGCTGGCCAGGGTGTAGTGGTGGTACTGGCCAGGGTGTAGTGGTGGTGCTGGCCAGGGTGTAGTGGTGGTGGTGGCCAGGGTGTGGTGGTGGTGCTGGCCAGGGTGTGGTGGTGGTGCTGGCCAGGGTGTAGTGGTGGTGCTGGCCAGGGTGTAGTGGTGGTGCTGGCCAGGGTGTAGTGGTGGTGCTGGCCAGGGTGTAGTGGTGGTGCTGGCCAGGGTGTAGTGGTGGTACTGGCCAGGGTGTAGTGGTGGTGCTGGCCAGGGTGTAGTGGTGGTACTGGCCAGGGTGTAGTGGTGGTGCTGGCCAGGGTGTAGTGGTGGTGGTGGCCAGGGTGTAGTGGTGGTGCTGGCCAGGGTGTGGTGGTGGTACTGGCCAGGGTGTAGTGGTGGTGCTGGCCAGGGTGTAGTGGTGGTGCTGGCCAGGGTGTAGTGGTGGTGCTGGCCAGGGTGTAGTGGTGGTACTGGCCAGGGTGTGGTGGTGGTGCTGGCCAGGGTGTAGTGGTGGTGCTGGCCAGGGTGTAGTGGTGGTGCTGGCCAGGGTGTGGTGGTGGTGCTGGCCAGGGTGTGGTGGTGGTGCTGGCCAGGGTGTGGTGGTGGTGCTGGCCAGGGTGTAGTGGTGGTGCTGGCCAGGGTGTAGTGGTGGTGCTGGCCAGGGTGTAGTGGTGGTGCTGGCCAGGGTGTAGTGGTGGTGCTGGGCAGGGTGTAGTGGTGGTGCTGGCCAGGGTGTTGTGGTGGTGGTACTGGCCAGGGTGTAGTGGTGGTGCTGGCCAGGGTGTTGTGGTGGTGGTACTGGCCAGGGTGTGGTGGTGGTGCTGGCCAGGGTGTGGTGGTGGTGCTGGCCAGGGTGTAGTGGAAGATAAAGTGGCAACTGCAGCAATTGAATTCAAGGACACAGACCAGGGATATCACTGATATAAACACGAACACTGCAAATTTTGAAAGAGAAGTTGAAAACATATCACTACCCTCAGCTCCTGGGCCTGACTCGTGGAATTCAATATTCATAAAGAAATGTAAAGTACCAGTAGCGCGAGCACTCAGCGTAATATAGAGAAAGAGCCTGGATACAGGGGAGATACCAGCTGCACTTAAATCTGCAGATATAGTTCCTCTGCACAAGGGAGGTAGTAAAGCTTTGGCAAAAAACTATAGACCAGTTGCACTGCCATCACACATAATAACATTTTTGAAAGAGTGATTAGGAATTAAATCTCCAGTTTTATGGAGAACAATGAACTTCACAACCCAGATTAACATGGATTTAGAGCGTGAAGATCCTGTCTTTTGTAATTACTCAACCACCATGAGGGAGCCGGTGGCTAAACGGACAGAACACTGGACGTGTGATCCTGTGGTCACGGGCTCGATCCCGGGCGCCGGCGAAAAACAATGGGCAGAGTTTCTTTCACCCTGATGCCCCTGTTACCTAGCAGTAAATAGGTACCTGGGAGTTAGTCAGCTGTCACGGGCTGCTTCCTGGGGGTGGAGGCCTGGTCGAGGACCGGGCCGCGGGGACACTAAGCCCCAAAATCATGTCAAAGTAACCGCAAGATACTGGAAGATAACTATACGTTGTTACAACTTTTATAACAACGTAGAGAACCTTTTGTTTCGTTGTTATGTGGTGTGTGGGATGGTGCGGTGGTCCTGGTTACCTGGTTGGTGGGGTTCTGGGAGTTCTTCTACTCCCCAAGAACCTATATGACTTGTGAGAGTTTGGTCCACCAGGCTGTTGCTTGGAGCGGCCCGCAAAGCGGTTTATATTCATAAACAAGAAGGCTATGACGGGTTTATTGGGGAGTTGGTCGAGTCTGACAAAGCTACTAACACAGTTGCCATACACTACAGTGTCTTCTTGTATGGTCACCTTGCCATGATTTCAGGGCTTAACTTCTCCGCGGCCCGGTCCTCAACCAGGCCTCCTGGTCGAGGTGTTCTTGGTTCAGAACTAACACCATCACCACTGGCGCCACAGAACCACTGGGAATGTGTGCGAGATCGGATCAGATTCTACAGTTAATAGACAACATGAAGACGGTTTGAATACCTTTGTCCATGTCATCCCTGGTTGGCAGTACTGCCTGGAACATAACCAAGTTACCCGTGTATAGAGCTGTCTCGTTTTCTAATATGTGATTTGGTCGAGCCTTTATTAAGAGGAGCGATGTATGGGGATATTGGACGTGTTGATTCTTAGTTTGTTGGTGGAGGTGTAGGGTGCAGGCGGTGATGTAGGGTGCAGGTGGTGGTGTAGGGTGCAGGCGGTGATGTAGGGTGCAGGTGGTGGGGCTCTGTGCACGTTATTAAAGGTCAAACGTGCTTACTGTTGTGTAATGGTGCCGTCAGTATCTATACAGGAGGTGGTGGTATTCAGAAGATGAGTGGAGTGCTCTGCTGTACGCGTGATGTCTGCTGCTGCTGCTGCTGCTCCCCCCAATGAGTGGGGGTTACTGTTGTGTCTGCTGGAGCCTCCTGCTAGCTCTTGGCTCCCATATTTCTAACCCTCGGAAGCCTAGTTTACGGACTCTCGGTTCCTCTTGCATATTTGCTATGTAATTATCTCTCTCTCTCTCTCTCTCTCTCTCTCTCTCTCTCTCTCTCTCTCTCTCTCTCTCTCTCTCTCTCTCTCTCTCTCTCTCTCTCTCTCTCTCTCTCTCTCTCACGATACACACACACACACACACACACACACACACACACACACACACACACACACACACACACACACACACACACACACACACACACACACTGTGTGGTCCAAGAGCTAATAGCTCAATTCTACAGACACAAATAGTAAATACACACTTATCTATATTAAAGAGTGTGTGTCCAGGGCTGCAGGCCAGATGCTTGAGGCTAGCCTCACCCAACTTTGCAGGGTGACGGATACAAAATGGACACAAGTCGGTCGGGGTGGGCGTATCATGCTCTCTTACCTTCCCTACCCCATGGGATTTTCCTGAAATGAGATCGCGTATGTGTTTTCCCATAAAGTGGTGAGGTTATTCCTGCCGTTTACCCGCGCATATGCGTGATTTAAGCGAAAACGATAAACTGGATTCATTCAGTTTGCAGTAACGAAGATAGTAAGGAAGATGGTTAGAGTGATGGAGATAGTATGTGGTATAGGTGAAAGGTGAGGGAAGGGGGAGGGGGAAGATGGGTAACGAGGGGGAAAGAGGGGAGGGGGAAGATGGGTAACGAGGGGGAAAGAGGGGAGGGAAAAATAGAGTGGGAGGGAAGAGAGAGACACAGACCTGGCCACAGAAGGGTACTCCCTCTATACTGTAAGTGTGCGCGCGTGTACCTGCGAAAGCTATTGTCTTCCATCACTTAGGCGATGGAAGTGTTGATGACTGGAGTTGTTTTCAAGAAGGTGTATATATGGTGGTGTTGCAGTGGCTGTGTGATGGTTACTGTACACCTGCGGTGCTCTGGCTCTGTTTTGTTACTGTGTGCTACTCTCTCTCTCTCTCTCTCTCTCTCTCTCTCTCTCTCTCTCTCTCTCTCTCTCTCTCTCTCTCTCTCTCTCTCTCTCTCTCTCTGTCTCTCTCTCTCTCTCTCTCTCTCTCTCTCTCTCTCTCTCTCTCTCTCTGTCTCTCTCTCTCTCTCTCTCTCTCTCTCTCTCTCTCTCTCTCTCTCTCTCTCTCTCTCTCTCTCTCTCTCTCTCTCTCTCTCTCTCTCTCTGTCTCTCTCTCTCTCTCCTCTCTCTCTCTCTCTCTCTCTCTCTCTCTCTGGGGTGTAAATCGTACTCTTTTTTGCTTTGTAGGTGGAATTTTTGCAGTTTAACTCCGAACATGATTCCCTGATATTCTTGCATTATTGTTGGTGTCGCTGACCTACCTTACGGCTGTAATATATATTACTGTCGTCCGGGACAGGAAGCCTATCTTAGGCTTAACGGGGTCCCCCCCCTCCCATCTCCTAAGCCAACTACTGACCTTCCACAGGATGCCAACCACAACAGTTTACAGACTCCTGGGCACCTATTTTACGGCTAGCTGAATAGAGGCATAGGGTGAAAGAAAACGAGCCCAACCATATCTGTCCCCGCTCGGGGATCGAACCTGGGTTCCCGACTGAAATTTTTGTATATGTTCAATACCGGTTGGTTTTTCATTATGTAGATTTCATAATATTTTTTTCCTTGCAGGTGTTTTTTGTATATTATTAATGAAAACAGTGCTAGAGAACACTACAGAAAATGTTCATGATGGGTAGACTATGGTAGAGTTTGACATGATACAATGGAGAGTGACTTTGATCCGCTGATTAGATCTCTGTCCACCGTTGAGGGTGACGACCTGGTGAGCTGGTGCAGTGACGGTGACTACGGCACCTGCAAGGCTTACCTGGCCCACGTCATCAGTGTGGACGAGGAGGACGATGATAGCGGCCAGGAGGACGAGGATGTTTGGGACGAGAATGCTTCAGTCCGGGATGAACGTCCCACTCTCTACATCACAGAAAATGGGGTTGGCGCTGACTCCATTGATGGACAGACTAAAGTATCCTTTGCGAATGGCGCTCGGGACGTGTGCGGCGGTAAATGTTTCGATACAGTGAAAGATTTGGTCAATGAAGATGATAGTGATGTGCCGGGAATGTGTTGTTGTGAAGTGCGTGATGGAGAGCTAGTTGATAGTGATGATAGTGTTAGTGACCTCGGGAAATGTGTGGAAACTCGCCCGCGTAGTGTCAACATCGAAGTGACTACTGAAGACGAAGGGAATGATATATTCTTATGTGAATCGTCAGCCGCCGAGTCTTATCAGTCTCCACAGTTCGCGGCGCCTCCAGACGAGCCCTTCGAGGCTCCTGCTGGACGCGCTGATGGCGGAGATGACGTAAGACGTCTGGCCAGGAATCTGGGTCAAGATGTGCGTACTAATTGCGCATTCGTGACCCATAACGTAAGCGAAGTTCCACAAACTTTCTCGAATGCTTTTTCTGACGTGAAAAGCACTAACGAGGATACTTATCGCTCTAATAATCCTGACGCACAGAATGACTTTTGTAGAGTCTGTGAAACAAACCGGGCCTCGGGGACACCGCCCCCTGACATTCTCCGAAGAGAGTCTTGTGAAGACGACGGACTTGTGACCAATTCTGAGGATGGGGAGAATGCCTTCCTCGTCAGCGGCGTCTGTGGAGTCTGCAACACGTCACGTGAAAGTACCGACGCAGATCTTCAAACAGAGAGAGCAGAGGCGGCCAGCCCGCCGCTGGGAGCTGTCCTGCAGGATGCCTGCGTGTCCAGCATCACCAGCGAGCAGGACATGACGCCAGACACAGATGAGAATGTATCAGAGTTAAGATTATCTTCACACCACGAGGCGCCCGTCGATGATATTGTTAACAAGAAGAAAAAGGCGGATGTAAACGGAAACATTAATTTTGTGTTTAGCGAGTTGGCTGAGATAACACAGTACGTTGGCAACAAGGGTCTTGATGACCTTAGACACGAAGTAAGACCAGCCATGATGGAAGGAACGTTGGGAGACGAATGTACTGAGAAATTAAAGGATATTAGCATGGTTCTGTATGTGCAGGAACCGGTACGAGAGGCAGAGAATGAGAGAGTTAAATTAAACATGTTTCCTGGAGATACTGAAAGCGACTGGAAAGAGGAACCACTCGGAGAGGACCTCCTGCAGGAGGCGACGAAGACACTAAGTCAGGAGGCAGCAGGTATTGACACTGCTGATCCGGAAAACATCCTGGACTCTACATACTCATATTTAAAAGCCAAAGATGAGGAGATAATTGCTCTGGGTGATTGGAGCAGCCTAGGGAAGGACGATGGGGCACCCAATATAGGTGTTGATAGCCCTGACGACAAGAGCCAAGGCGAGGGCAGGATGGAGCACCACTATGATAATGACGTCATATCTGGCGTTACATCCGGTGTAACCAAAAAATGTACCATCAGTGCCCGTGCTGAGTGTGTGGACGCAGTGTGTGTTGCTCAGGCTGGTCAACAATTTAGCAGAAAGGTAAAAATAGGAGAGAGTGAAGAGGGGCGAAGAGAGGAGGTGGAGGATGACGCCCTGTTAGAGGAAGAGACGGCAAGGCTCGGTACTTGGGCCCACAGTGACTTAATAGCCAAGGATGGCGCTAGTTTATACGTAGTAGAGAGCGGGAGGAGGAGGAGGTGCTGGGGCAGTTGTGGCCAGCAACGAGAACAGGGGCGTGTTAAGGCGCTTCCAACCTTTCAGAACTTGGGTGCTTCTTGTGAAGTGACGATTCCTAGAACAGGTACATATCTAGAGGAACTTTCTTCTGAAACTTTAAGAAATCAAAATAAGTTTCAATGTGTGAAACTCGGCGAGAGTCAGACAAGGGAAAACAAACATAGAGATGTTGATGATAGAAAGAACGTAAAATTAGATCATTTGGAGTTTATTTCACGTTCTGAATGTGAAGACCAAGTCGACTTTGCTCCTTCCCTGCAGGTTAATGTTTCTCCTGCCACACCTGGTAGACGGTCACAACGTTACTTATCGAGTGTGTTCGATTTTTCTCGTGGTGACGCTAGCGAGGAAATAATTAGCACACGGTCAGAGAGTCTAAATTTGAATGAAACCAGTTGCGAGAACACTTACAGTGTTACTTATGTGAGAGAACCCGAGCCTAAGACTCAACATCACATTGACCAGAAGGTAAACACACTTACATACGCCGGCGAAGCTAAAGTGCGCTGCTTGCAGGCGAGTAGCGGTGACGGGCGTGACGGTGACGGGCGTGACGGTGACGGGCGTGACGGTGACGGGCGTGACTGTGGCGAGCTGTGTGTGCTATCTGGCGTGACCACCAGAGACGAACCTGATCCCCAGGTTAACCACGTCGACACAGCCGCCAGGCTTACCACTGCTGAGGAAGGTGAGCATCCCTATGAGGTGAACGAAAGTGGTGACTCACGTGTTAGTGGAGAAGGTAACGACGATAACGACCCGTTATTAAGGTCAGCAGATGAAGCAGATAAATATCTTGATGACGCAGAGCACCGCAATAATTGTGAGGTTTCGCTGACCAACTCCCAGATCGAAGATCAGTGTGTCGGTGGCGACAGTGAGAACTCGGAGGGCCCGCGCGCTCCTGCTGTGGCCAGCAAGAAGGTTGGCGACGCTGCTGAAGAACCAGTTGGCGACGCTGCTGAAGAACCAGTTGGCGACGCTGCTGAAGAACCAGTTGGCGACGCTGCTGAAGAACCAATTGGTGACGTCGAAGAACCAGTTGGCGACGTCGAAGAACCAGTTGGCGACGCTGCTGAAGAACCAGTTGGTGACGTCGAAGAACCAGCTGGCGACGCTGCCGAAGAACCAGTTGGTGACGCTGAAGAACCAGTTGGCGACGCTGCCGAAGAACCAGTTGGCGACGCTGCTGAAGAACCAGTTGGCGACGTCGAAGAACCAGTTGGCGACGTCGAAGAACCAGTTGGCGACGCTGCTGAAGAACCAGTTGGCGACGCTGCCGAAGAACCAGTTGGTGACGCTGCTGAAGAACCAGTTGGCGACGCTGTCGAAGAACTAGTTGGCGACGCTGTCGAAGAACCAGTTGGCGACGCTGCCGAAGAACCAGTTGGCGACGCTGCCGAAGAACCAGTTGGTGACGTCGAAGAACCAGTTGGCGACGCTGCCGAAGAACCAGTTGGCGACGCTGCCGAAGAACCAGTTGGCGACGCTGCTGAAGAACCAGTTGGCGACGTCGAAGAACCAGTTGGCGACGCTGCCGAAGAACCAGTTGGCGACGTCGAAGAACCAGTTGGCGACGCTGTCGAAGAACCAGTTGGCGACGCTGCCGAAGAACCAGTTGGCGACGCTGCTGAAGAACCAGTTGGCGACGCTGCCGAGGAACCAGTTGGCGACGTCGAAGAACCAGTTGGCGACGCTGCCGAGGAACCAGTTGGCGACGCTGCCGAGGAACTAGTTGGCGACGCTGCTGAAGAACCAGTTGGCGACGTCGAAGAACCAGTTGGCGACGTCGAAGAACCAGTTGGCGACGCTGCTGAAGAACAAGTTGGCGACGCTGCCGAGGAACCAGTTGGCGACGCTGCCGAAGAACCAGTTGGCGACGCTGCCGAGGAACCAGTTGGCGACGTCGAAGAACCAGTTGGCGACGCTGCCGAGGAACCAGTTGGCGACGTCGAAGAACCAGTTGGCGACGCTGCCGAAGAACCAGTTGGCGACGCTGCCGAAGAACCATTTGGTGACGTCGAAGAACCAGTTGGCGACGCTGCCGAAGAACCAGTTGGCGACGTCGAAGAACCAGTTGGCGACGCTGCCGAAGAACCAGTTGGCGACGTCGAAGAACCAGTTGGCGACGCTGCCGAAGAACCAGTTGGCGACGTCGAAGAACCAGTTGACGACGCTGCCGGAGAACCAGTTGGCGACGCTGCCGAAGAACCAGTTGGCGACGCTGCCGGAGAACCATTTGGTGACGTCGAAGAACCAGTTGGCGACGCTGCCGGAGAACCATTTGGTGACATCGAAGAACCAGTTGACGACGCTGCCGAGGAACCAGTTGGCGACGCTGCTGAAGAACCAGTTGGCGACGTCGAAGAACCAGTTGGCGACGCTGCTGAAGAACCAGTTGGCGACGCTGCCGAAGAACCAGTTGCCGACGCTGTCGAAGAACCAGTTGGCGACGCTGCTGAAGAAGCAGTTGGCGACGCTGCCGAAGAACCAGTTGGTGACGTAGAAGAACCAGTTGGCGACGCTGCCGAGGGATCAGTTGGCGACGCTGCTGAAGAACCAGTTGGCAACGCTGCTGAAGAACCAGTTGGCGACGCTGTCGAAGAACCAGTTGGTGACGTAGAAGAACCAGTTGGCGACGCTGCCGAAGAACCAGTTAGCGACGCTGCCGAAGAACCAGTTGGCGACGCTGTCGAAGAACCAGTTGGCGACGCTGTCGAAGAACCAGTTGGCGACGCTGCCGAAGAACCAGTTGGCGACGCTGTCGAAAAAACAGTTGGCGACGCTGCCGAAGAACCAGTTGGCGACACTGCCGAAGAACCAGTTGGCGACGCTGCCGAGGAATCAGTTGGCGACGCTGCTGAAGAACCAGTTGGCGACGCTGCTGAAGAACCAGTTGGTGACGTCGAAGAACCAGTTGGCGACGCTGTCGAAAAAACAGTTGGCGACGCTGCCGAAGAACCAGTTGGCGACGCTGTCGAAGAACCAGTTGGCGACGCTGCCAAAGAACCAGTTGGCGACGCTGCTGAAGAAACAGTTGGCGACGCTGCCGAAGAACCAGTTGGCGACGCTGCTGAAGAACCAGTTGGCGACGCTGCCGAAGAACCATTTGGCGACGCTGCTGAAGAACCAGTTGGCGACGCTACCGAAGAACCAGTTGGCGACGCTGCCGAAGAACCAGTTGGCGACGCTGCCGAAGAACCAGTTGGCGACGCTGCCGAAGAACCAGTTGACGACGCTGCTGAAGAACCAGTTGACGACGCTGCTGAAGAACCAGTTGGCGACGTTGTCGAAGAACCAGTTGACGACGCTGCCGAAGAACCAGTTGGCGACGCTGCCGAAGATATCAACTACGATGTAGATAAACAAATTAACGAAGCCGAATATAGAAGCACGAAGAAAACACTTGAGTTGGCTGAAGGAAGAAATAGTGAAACAGAAGAAAAACTAAGTAGTGTAGAGGAGGAGGAACAACAGAGTAGTGTAGAGGAGGAGGAACAACAGAGTAGTGTAGAGGAGGAGGAACAACAGAGTAGTGTAGAGGAGGAGGAAGAACAGAGTAGTGGCGCATCTGAAAGTCAACTAAGCTCTCTAACTGTAGTAAATTGTGATGAATCTGTAGATGAAACTATTGGAGAAGTGAGCCCGCAAGATGCTGAGAACCTGGCGAAGGAACAAGGCGAGTTAGAACAAGGTGTCGTCGACAGGAACCCACTTGTCACTGGAACTGGAGACGACGAGGTCGTGCTTGAAGACACTCCTGTAGAGGACTTGCTTGAAGAAAGCAGGCGCCTGATTAAAACTGACATGAGCAGTAACCGCGACTCTGGCACCAGCTACCTCAGCGAGGCGGACAACGACTTCAGCGACGACGACACCCTCGTTGGACGCAGCAGCGACGGCGACGGCGTTGTCATGAGCGGCACAGAGGAGGGCAGCAGCAGTGGCAGCGCCGGAGGCAGCTGCAGGAACAGCGACGAGATCTTTTTCAAGTCACACAGGAGGGATGACAGTGGCGTCGAAGTGGGCAGCTGTTACAGCGATCACCAGGTGGACCACCACCTGGACCACCACCTGGACCACCAGCTGGACCACCAGCTGGACCACCAGGTGGACCACCGCCACCACCTGTGCCGCTGCCACAGTGGCTGCTACCAGCAGGACATAGACTCGAAGTACAGCAGACGAAGGAACAGTGAAGTCGCGTATGGAAGCTCAGGAATAGAACACTTGGGAAACAGACGTCTGGAGGCAGAGTGCCCGCGCGAACATGACGATAACATCAGTGTTATGAGTGAAGTGATCGATGTGCCTCCTGAAGGTGATCAAGGGGGGGAGGGGGACGAACCCGGCGGCAGGAGATTTAAAAGGAGCCGCCAACACCAGTTTAGGATCGGCAGACGCTTCAGCAGCCAGAAGATGGTGAGGAAGATGAAGAAGGCTGTCCACTTCGGCAAGAAGTCTACCAACTCTGAGATCGACATCGAAGTCCATCACACCAAGATCCAACTTCCCCAACAAGAAAGGTAAATAACATTTTTTTCACGTTGTCTCTGTTTCTCATTCTTAAGTCCAACCACTTGGGCTAGACGGTAGAGCGACGGTCTCGCTTCATGGAGGTCGGCGTTCAATCCCCGACCGTCCACAAGTGGTTGGGCACCATTCTTTCCCTCCGTTCCATTCCAAATCCTTATTTCATAATCCTAGCTCAAGAAATTGTAATCATTGATTATAACCATGGCAGTCATACTGCCTTGGCCCTTTTTCCTCTTCACACATTGCCTTTAAACAGGATTTTTAAATCCTGGATTTAATTTGAATCCAGGATTTAAACAGAACCAGGTATATAATGTGGATTACTGTACCATAACTGCCCCGGATTCCAAGCTTGGCACCGCAGCTCTTCTCTAGGTAAGTTACCTGCAACACCTTAAGCAAGACAATCCCGTGTTGAAGGCCTGGCGATTTGGCTCGTCCCTGCGATTTGTCACTCCGTAAAAAATACCCTGTTCAACTGTGTAACCTAAAATTAGGAACCCAAGCTATTGTCTAACCCAAAACTAGGAATCCAAGCTAATGTCTAACCCAAAACTAGGAACCCAAGCTATTGTCTAACCCAAAACTAGCAACCCAAGCTATTGTCTAACCCAAAACTAGCAACCCAAGCTATTGTCTAACCCAAAACTAGCAACCCAAGCTATTGTCTAACCCAAAACTAGCAACCCAAGCTATTGTCTAACTAAAAACTAGGAACCCAAGCTAATGTCTAACCAAAAACTAGGAACCCAAGCTAATGTCTAACCTAAAACTAGGAACCCAAGCTATTGTCTAACCCAAAACTAACAACCCAAGCTATTGTCTAACAAAAAACTAGCAACCCAAGCTATTGGGTTGCTAGTTTCCCCCCCCCCTTCCCGTCTCCGATCGTGCAAAATATATATATATAATTATTGCCGCTATTAGAGTAGTTTAGCGAGCAGTAATTACGGTGTTTAACAATCCTCCTTCGGGAATTGGTACAGATATAATTGTTAGCGCGCAGTTAAGACTTGTTAGAGCAACAATATTCACACACACGCTGTGTAATTGTTAGAGATGGCAGCTGCTAGAATGCACGGAGGGGGGGAGTGGGGGGGGGGGGGGGAGTTGAACATGGAGGTACATCAAATAATATACACGTGGAAAATACTGGAGGGTCAGGTCCCAAATCTACACAGTAAAATAACAACGTACTGGAGTGAACGATATGGAAGAAAATGCAGAATAGATCCAGTGAAGAGCAGAGGTGCCATAGGCACAATCAGAGAACACTGTATAAACATCAGAGGTCCACGGCTGTTCAACGTCCTCCCAGCGACTATAAGAAATATTGCCGGAACAACCGTGGACATCTTCAAGAGGAAACTGGACTGTTTCCTCCAAGGAGTGTCGGACCAACCAGGCTGTGGTGGGTATGTGGGCCTGCGGGCCGCTCCAAGCAACAGCCTGGTGGACCAAGTTATCACAAGTCAAGCCTGGCCTCGGGCCGGACTTGGGGAGTAGAAGAACTCCCAGAACCCCATCAACCAGGTATCAAGCAGGTACTTACCTATCTGTGTCTACGAGAGAGTAAGATCTAGCTCCCACGCCCCGCCTACTACCCCCTGTTGTACCTGTTGCGTTATTGTTGAACTAATTTGACGTTCGAATTCTTTGTCGAATCTGGCCTTAAAGTTGTGGACGGAGGTGGCTTCCACAGCTTCTACTTCTGTGTATTCCACTTGTTGACTGCCCGTACTGGGGACGAGAACTTCCGAGTCTTAAGATATGTAGGAGAATGTAGAGTAGTTTGCGTTTCCAGCTTCAACTTGTCTTCGTTTATTGTAGTGTTGAATACATTCCAAGCCCGGCCCCGAGCCCGGCCCCGAGCCCGGCCCCAAGCCGAGCCCCAATCCGGGCTTGGACAGTAGAGTTCGTACTCTTGGTCCCCCGCACTTCCCGCACCCACATTCCTTGTGAATTAGTCTTAGCCATCGTGTTATTGGCTGTTGGTGGTGTGGTGGCGGTGTGGTGGTGGTGTGGTGGCGGTGTGGTGGTGGTGTGGTGGCGGTGTGGTGGTGGTGTGGTGGCGGTGTGGTGGTGGTGTGGTGGCGGTGTGGTGGTGGTGTGGTGGTGGTGTGGTGGCGGTGTGGTGGCGGTGTGGTGGCGGTGTGGTGGTGGTGTGGTGGCGGTGTGGTGGCGGTGTGGTGGCGGTGTGGTGGTGGAGGTGTGCTGAGGGGCTGGAATGAAAGTATAGAGAGAGAGAGAGGATTAAGGGAGCAGCGGGGGAGGAGAGAAAAATGAGGAGGGAGAGTAATGTGATAGTGGGCAAGCGTGGCCAAGACCCGCACCATACCAGGGTGGCCAAGACCCGCACCATACCAGGGTGGCCAAGACCCGCACCATACCAGGGTGGCCAAGGACCGCACCATACCAGGGTGGCCAAGACCCGCACCATACCAGGGTGACCAAGACCCGCACCATACCAGGGTGGCCAAGACCCGCACCATACCAGGGTGGCCAAGACCCGCACCATACCAGGGTGACCAAGACCCGCACCATACCAGGGTGGCCAAGACCCGCACCATACCAGGGTGGCCAAGGACCGCACCATACCAGGGTGGCCAAGACCCGCACCATACCAGGGTGGCCAAGACCCGCACCATACCAGGGTGGCCAAGACCCGCACCATACCAGGGTGGCCAAGGACCGCACCATACCAGGGTGGCCAAGGACCGCACCATACCAGGGTGGCCAAGGACCGCACCATACCAGGGTGGCCAAGGACCACACCATACCAGGGTGGCCAAGACCCACACCATACCAGTGTGGCCAAGGACCGCACCATACCAAGGTGGCCAAGGACCGCACCATACCAAGGTGGCCAAGACCCGCACCATACCAGGGTGGCCAAGACCCGCACCATACCAGTGTGGCCAAGGACCGCACCATACCAGGGTGGCCAAGGACCGCACCATACCAGGGTGGCCAAGACCCGCACTATACCAGGGTGGCCAAGACCCGCACCATACCAGTGTGGCCAAGGACCGCACCATACCAGGGTGGCCAAGGACCGCACCATACCAGGGTGGCCAAGGACCGCACCATACCAGGGTGGCCAAGGACCGCACCATACCAGGGTGGTCAAGACCCGCACCATACCAGGGTGGCCAAGACCCGCACCATACCAGGGTGGCCAAGACCCGCACCATACCAGGGTGGCCAAGACCCGCACCATACCAGGGTGGCCAAGACCCGCACCATACCAGGGTGGCCAAGACCCGCACCATACCAGTGTGGCCAAGACCCGCACCATACCAGGGTGGCCAAGACCCGCACCATACCAGGGTGGCCAAGGACCGCACCATACCAGGGTGGCCAAGGACCGCACCATACCAGTGTGGCCAAGGACCGCACCATACCAGTGTGGCCAAGGACCGCACCATACCAGGGTGGCCAAGGACCGCACCATACCAGGGTGGCCAAGGACCGCACCATACCAGTGTGGCCAAGGACCGCACCATACCAGTGTGGCCAAGGACCGCACCATACCAGGGTGGCCAAGGACCGCACCATACCAGGGTGGCCAAGGACCGCACCATACCAGTGTGGCCAAGGACCGCACCATACCAGTGTGGCCAAGGACCGCACCATACCAGGGTGGCCAAGGACCGCACCATACCAGGGTGGCCAAGACCCGCACCATACCAGGGTGGCCAAGGACCGCACCATACCAGGGTGGCCAAGACCCGCACCATACCAGTGTGAAGTGGAACGAGAGTAGTAGAATCGATATTGTGAGCGTCAGAGGAGCAGTGGTGAGTGATGGTAGGAGGGAGAAGTGGGAGAGAAGAGTAGATGTAGAGGTAGAGGGGGCATGGGGTGGGGGGCGACAGGTAGATAATGTCTGACGGGCTCATCACCTCAGCCCATCTGAAGGGGGCGAGGACACTAAATTGAAAATGGCGGGAAGTTGTGAGATGAGAGCCACACCCTTGCCCCAGGGTGTGGCGGGAGGGCAGCCACACCCTTGTCCCAGGGTGTGGCCCTGTAGGCCTCTCTGTAGGCCCTGACGTATGCCCCCCCCCCCCCCCCCCCGCCTCACCAGCGGCCCCGGAACGGGGGTTTTCATTTACAATGTTCTTCGCTTATCCAAGAATGGAAAGCGATAATCCACTCCTTTCCATCTTGTGGAATAGTGTACCTCCCGTCGCTGTGTTCGACTCCTTCCCTCGCAAACATTTCCAAGAACCATGTGTTCGGCTTCATTTCGTATTTCAAAATCAGTTGATATTCCCGAGAACCGTTGGTTCGGCTTGATTTCGAATTTCAAAATCCCAACGGATTTTGATGTTTCAGTTACCCAAGGTTTATGCATTTTGCCTTCGATGTTTTAAACTGAACGGTTTTCTGCTTCACTCTGTTGTATAGATTCTTTCACACACACACATAGGGGCTCGTGGCTGAGTAGCCAGTGCTCTGGAGTCGTAGCCCTAAGACCTCGGGTTCGATTCCCGGTCGAGGTAGGAACAAATGGTCAGTACCTTTCATCTGATGTACTCTATTGCCATTTTTTTGGCATTAGGAAACTATACAAAAATTGAGTTAGGACATAATTTGATATTAGAAAGCTCACTGTTGTCCAACCACTTGGGGTGGACGGTAGAGCGACGGTCTCGCTTCATGCAGGTCGGGCGTTCAATCCCCGACCGTCCATAAGCGGTTGGGCACCATTCCTTTCCCCCCGTCCCATCCCAAATCCTTATCCCTAATCACTGTTGTCAAACACTATAGAGTCGTCCGTTTAGTCGAGGCTTCCTGTCCCAACTAACAGAATTCACCAAAGCTCACCAGTCGGTTAAAATACCGACGTTTTCCATGCAAATCATACCACCGTAAATATGACGTTCGTGACACATCCGCCTCCATCGGTTAGATTGAGTTGGCACGTTTCTCGTTTCTGGATAGAGGGACTATCAGGGAAAAGCGCCAAGCCATTCGGACTATATAGCACTTGGAAGGGGTCAGGATAAAGATTGGGGATGGGACGGGAGGAAAGGAATGGTGCCCAACTACTTGTGGACGGTCGGGGATTGAACGCCGACCTGCATGAAGCGGGACCGTCGCTCTACCGTCCAGCCCAAGTGGGTGCGCGATTTCTGGCTAGAGCAAATGGTTATATTTTTTACGTAGTGGGAAATCGAGGACGTTCTGGGTGAGAAGCCTTTGCTTAATTTAATTTGTCGATGCATAAAAAAACTTCAATTTAACAACGCTTGAATTTGTTCTAATGCGTCGCATTTTAAACGCATCGGAAGATTCCATTCCAAATGCGACGTGTTAAGCAAGAGGACGGGTTGATTGACAGGTGAAGCGGTAGGAGACAGGGCGGCGTCAGCCAGGCGGCAGCAAGGGGGGACAGGGTCACCTCTCCATTCAATTGGTAATTACAGTTTGCTGAGTTATAGTTGGCAATTAGTGCACTAACAATTACAGCAATGACGAGTGTAATTTGGTGTGGTTATGAGTTATTTCTGTGGCTGGGAGATGAGTAATGAGGGAGAGTAATGGGTAATGGTCGTGGGTGAGGGGGGGGGATGGAGGGCAAGTGGGAGTAATGGGGGAGAGGAGCGAGAGTGACTAATGGAAAGTGACTTTTTTTTTATTATTATTATTTTCTACCACAGACGTGGCCAGACATTTACAATGCTAACCAGCATATATACATTTTCTTCTGTCCTCCATGGACAGGGTTAGAGATGTGTTAAACATATAGTTCAAGGGTTTATTGAACAGGGAAGTGACTAATGGGGGAAGTGACTAATGGGGGAAGTGACTAATGGGAAATGAGGTCTAGCACTGTATGCCCGCTTAATAACCCTTGTTTTACCCGTTGCATTATAACTTTAATGGATAGAGGTGGCTTCCATAACATATTTCCTTCAGTACTAGCCTAGTTGTAGTTACGGGGGTTGAGCTCTGGCTCTTTGGTCCCGCCTCTCAACTGTCAATCAACTGGTGTACAGGTTCCTGAGCCTACTGGGCTCTATCATATCTACACTTGAAACTGTGTATGGAGTCAGCCTCCACCACATCACTGCCTAATACATTCCACCTGTTAACTACTCTGACACTGAAAAAGTTCTTTCTAACGTCCCCTGTGGCTCATGTGGGTACTCAGTCTCCACCTGTGGCCTCTTGTCCTGCTTTTCCTTATTTAAAAGAGGCTGAACTTGTTTCCGTGGAGTTAATTACCGTGATGACACCGGATAGCATGGTAGTTGAGTGATGGTACCAGCCGATGGTGTTCTGCACCCTTGGTACAGTCTGTACTGTAAGTGGGAGGCCTGTACCCTGTACCATCTGTGTACCAGCACCTGTACCATCTGTGTACCAGCACCTGTACCATCTGTGTACCAGCACCTGTACCATCTATGTACCAGGCACCTGTACCCTGTACCATCTGTGTACCAGCACCTGTACCATCTGTGTACCAGCACCTGTACCATCTATGTACCAGGCACCTGTACCCTGTACCATCTGTGTACCAGCACCTGTACCATCTGTGTACCAGCACCTGTACCATCTATGTACCAGGCACCTGTACCCTGTACCATCTATGTACCAGCACCTGTATCCTGTACCATCTGTGTATCAGCACCTGCTGGCATTCTGGCTCCTTTGGGGGTTGCCACCTACTCTCACTCGGGGGAATGACGAGGGGGTTCCACCCCAGTGTGGAGTTCTTAGGTTAGTGAAGACGCCCCCAGTACACAGGTGTAGGTGTTGGGAGCCTCGCAACACTGTGTAACACACACACACACACACACACACACACACACACACACACACACACACACACACACACACACACACACACACACACACACACACACACACACACACACTCTCTCTCTCTCTCTCTCTCTCTCTCTCTCTCTCTCTCTCTCTCTCTCTCTCACCTCAACAAGCCTCGTTACCAGCCTATTAAAAACATATTTGCGACAGGTTGTTCATCTTGTGTCTAAGGCGCGTAATAAGACAAGGCGCTGTGCTTGCCTCCAGTCATGCCTGGGTCAGACTTGGGGTCCAATTGATCGTTAGTCACAGCATTATCCAGCGTTTATCATATGTTTAACACGCACTCTTGGCTTCCTCTCTCTCTCTACTGTATTTCTTCATTATCATTTGTTATCTTATCATCATTATTTATTGTACTTTATTGCCATTTTATTGCACTTTCTCCACCTTCTCAAGTCATTCCCAATTGTCTTAGAATTTCCTTTCATTATCGAGAGGATTTTTTTTCATTTCACTGGACGGTAGAACGACGGTCTCGCTTCATGCAGGTCGGCGTTCAATCCCCGACCGTCCACAAGTACTTGGGCACCATTCCTCTCCCCCGTTCCATCCTAAATCCTTATCCTGACCCCCTTCCAAGTGCTATAAATTCGTAATAGCTTGGCGCTTTCTCCTCATAATTAAACAAAAATAATTGGTGGAAAGGATTTCAGAGATACATAATGGGTTCAGGTACCACATACTACGGGTTATTCATGCCCGTGCCACCTTTTGATTGGCTTAATTTTCACTAAATAATCTGAACCCTCTTAGTTCGTTTAGCTAAGCAAGTGACAATCTTGCAAGACTAGTTATTGCTTGTTTCATCTTTAGAGGAGCAGAATTTTATATATTAAGTTGATGGAGCGTTGTGGCCGGAAGAACAGGCAGTTACAACTGCTCGTTCTGTCACTGCCTTTAGCTCGTTCAGCAGTGACGCTAATGGCTTGCTCGAGCGGTAAGAATTGCTCATCTTTATGTTAGTCCAGGTCGTTGGGGCCTTGTAGGGTCGTGTAGGGCAGTTTGCCTCTATCATCCAGGCAGGAGTGAGACGGGAGTTAGACGGGAGTGAGGCAGGAGTTAGACAGGAGTGAAACAGGAGTGAGACAGGAGTGAAGCAGGAGTTAGACAGGAGTGAAACAGGGCTGAGACAGGAGTGAAACAGGAGTGAGACAGGAGTGAAGCAGGAGTTAGACAGGAGTGAAACAGGGCTGAGACAGGAGTGAAACAGGAGTGAGACAGGAGTGAAACAGGACTGAGACAGGAGTGAAACAGGACTGAGACAGGAGTGAAACAGGAGTGAAACAGGACTGAGACAGGAGTGAAACAGGACTGAAACAGGAGTGAAACAGGACTGAGACAGGAGTGAGAGAGGAGAGAGACAGGGCACGTAAAGAGACGGGTGTATTGGTCCCTGCAGGTGTGTGAGACAGGTATATCGTCGCATGTGATTATTGGCGGCAGCTGTTGTGCTTGAGGGGGTCGAGTGCTAGCTCCAGGGCCCCGCTTTTTCAGCTGCATGAGGCCTAGTGCCGAGGCTCCCAAGCCTCTCTTCCTGACCACTCAACACCTGCGACAATGCAAGGACTTAACTCTGACTTTTTCTCGTCTGAATCAATCCAACAAACTGCTGTTATAAGACTGAAATCTTCCTTACATTCCTAGGCTCCATTATATAATACATTCTATTCAATAGAATACAATGTATTCTATATATTCAATATGCATGTAGAAGGTATTCAATAGAATACAATGTATTCTATATATTCAATATGTATGTAGAAGGTATTCAATAGAATACAATGTATTCTATATATTCAATATGTATGTAGAAGGTATTCAATAGAATACAATGTATTCTATATATTCAATATGTATGTAGAATGTATTCAATAGAATACATTTTATTCCATGTGTCCTTCTCATAGTATGGGCTGCATACTATGGGAAGGGTCTCACATAGGTTGTGGACAGTGTTTACAAGGCTTATTTCTCCTTATCTCTGAATGCTGTTGGAAGGGAACTATCAGGGGGAAAGCGCCAAGCCATTACGACTATATAGCATTGGGTAGGGGGTCAGGATAAGGATTTGGGATGGGACGGAGGGAAAGGAATGGTGCCCAACCACTTGTGGACGGTCGGGGATTGAGCCCCGACCTGCATGAAGCAGAATGCTGTTAGAATGTTTGCCAGTTTTAAGTGTTCCAATATTGGGGTGTGTCTCCAGTATTAGGCGTAGTGTATTGTTCCCTCCTTACACGATACTAACCTTGAGTATCCTTACTCTATTCTCATCACATTACACTTGCTTGGGTAAAGTCTAGCCGCCATTTCTCAGACCTCCTTTTGCGTTGTTCGTGCGTGCGGGAGCTCACGTGTGCGCGCTTGGCTGCCGTTGGACAATAGATGGCGTTGTGTGTACAGGTGTTGATGACAATGATCCCGGAAGGTGATTTCCGTTCCTGTACCGGCTGCTGGGGGCGGGCTGGGGGAGAACGGGACGAGGGGCACCTCTACGAACGGCGGAGAAGCCTCCAGCCTGTTCTCCTACGTAGAACGTCGCTTTTCGATCGTATGCGTTACATAAGGCCCCCAAAAAATTGTTGTGCTAGAAAATGGGAAGCGGCTGGCCAAAGTGACGTACTGTCCCGTTTTCTGTCTTGGGTCCTCTGGTTAGGTTAGGAGAGACCACTTTAAATTGACAGTTTTATTGACGTTGGGGACCCTTAGGAGGACGGGGCTGCTGTGTGCACATCTGTGGTCGCATAATGGGTGGTAGGAACTTTATCTTGAGATTACCTTGCAATGATTTCGGGGCTTAGCGTCCCCGCGGCCCGGTCCTCGACCAGGCCTCTTTTTTGTTACCCCCCCCCCTCCCCCCAGGAATCAGCCCGTAGCAGCTGTCTAACTCCCTGGTACATATTTGCCAATAGGTGAACAAGGGCATCAAGGTGATAGAAACTCTGCCCATTTGTCTCCGCCTCCACCGGGGATCGAACCCGGAACCTCAGGACTACGAATCCCGAGCACTGTCCACTCAGCTGCCAGGCCCCCTGACAGGGTGAGTGTAGGGTGTAGACACGTTTACACCCAGACAACGTAAATTATGCGGAAATTCCTTGAGCGTGGCCTTCTTGCCATTAATGTTATGATAACGCTTAAATCCCCTTATATTGCAGTCTCCCCTGAAGGGAAGAGAACTTGCCTGGGGTAACTAAAGGATATTCTCCTCACGCTAGCATGTATCTTGAGGTTATCTTGAGATGATTTCGGGGCTTTTTAGTGTCCCCGCGGCCCGGTCCTCGACCAGGCCTCCACCCCCAGGAAGCAGCCCGTGACAGCTGACTAACACCCAGGTACCTATTTTACTGCTAGGTAACAGGGGCATAGGGTGAAAGAAACTCTGCCCATTGTTTCTCGCCGGCGCCTGGGATCGAACCCAGGACCACAGGCTCACAAGTCCCGCGTGCTGTCCGCTCGGCCGACCGGCTCCGTAAGGTGTGTACACAACACCTCCATGTTCACTATCCTCAAAGTTATTTCCACGCGTTTGAGACAATATTGAGGCTATACCGTGGGATCGAACCCGCGTGTCTGGACTCCCTCAGGCAAGCGAACAATGTTGTTTTCATAGATAAATCACCTTCTTGTGAACCCATTGTACTCACCTAGTTGTGCTGGCGGGGGTTGAGCTCTGCACTTTCGGCCGCCTCTCAACTGTCAGTCAATCAACTGTTACTAACTAACTTTTATTCACACACCGAAATCATCATCAAATGATGAAATCATCTCAAGATAACCTCAAGATAACCTACAACAGTTGAATAATTCCTTGATGCCTATTTACTGCTAGGTGAACAAAAGCATCAGGGTGAAAGAAACATTTTGCCCATTTGTTTCCACCTCCGCCGGGGATCGAACCTAGGTGAACGGGAAATATACCCAGAATTTCTATCTGGCCCTCCCTGGGGATCGAACCCAGGATCCCTGATTGTGATATGAGAACGAAACCAAGTCTATTACAAGACCCAATCTAATAGGGTCTAGGGCTCCTGACAGCTGGGTGGACAGCGCTTCGGATTCGTAGTCCTGAGGTTCTGGGTTCGATCCCCGGTGGAGGCGGAGACAAATGGGCAAAATGTTTCTTTCACCCTGATTCCCCTGTTACCTAGCTGTAAATAGGTACCTGGAAGTTAAACAGCTGCTACGGGCTGCTTCCTGTGTGTGTGTGTGGGGAAAATAATAAGTTGATTGACAGTTGAGAGGCGGGCCCAAAGAGCCAGAGCTCAACCCCCGCAAGCACAACTAGGTGAGTACTGACCCACATGAATGGTTCTTGCTTGTCACTTCCGGCTGTGTGTGTGGGGGGGGGGCGGGGGGGGGGCGGGGGGGGGGAGGTTGTTACATGTAGGAGTAGCTGGGGACACCCTACCCCCCCCCCCCCCTTCCTCTCCTGCCTTTACTGGGACCCTGCCTTCCCCTACCTGGCTTTACTGGGACCCTGCCTTCCCCTACCTGGCTTTACTGGGACCCTGCCTTCCCCTACCTGGCTTTACTGGGACCCTGCCTTCCCCTACCTGGCTTTACTGGGACCCTGCCTTCCCCTACCTGTCTTTACTGGGACCCTGCCTTCCCCTACCTGGCTTTACTGGGACCCAGCCTTCCCCTACCTGGCTTTACTGGGACCCAGCCTTCCCCTACCTGGCTTTACTGGGACCCTGCCTTCCCCTACCTGGCTTTACTGGGACCCTGCCTTCCCCTACCTGGCTTTACTGGGACCCTGCCTTCCCCTACCTGCCTTTACTGGGACCCTGCCTTCCCCTACCTGCCTTTACTGGGACCCTGCCTTCCCCTACCTGACTTTACTGGAACCCTGCCTTCCCCTACCTGCCTTTACTGGGACCCTGCCTTCCCCTACCTGGCTTTACTGGGACCCTGCTTTCCCGCACCCTTCACACAACAAGAAACATGATCATGGAGTATATGGAACATACTTAGTTTGTCTCATATCCCTTGACAGGTGTAGGGGGGGGGCTTCACACACTACACCCAACTGAGGGACGTCGAAGCAAGCAACCGCGAACATTGAGCTCGGGTTCGCAAAGAGGGAACAGCAGAAATGCGGGTGTGAGAGGGGGTGCAACCCGTCTTCAGATCAAGTCCATTCCATCCAGCGGTCGACCCTAAAGACATATTCATCAATTTTAACATGTTCTGTTCTTTCAAAATAGGATTGTTTTTCCCAAATATAAATAAATATTGTTGTATATTAGCAAACTGTGCATGTTTAGGCTCTGTTCGTGATTATTTGTATTTGTAGTACGTGAGTGAAGCATTTACAGCGTTGTGGTTCGAACAAAATTCGTCAGCAAAGCACTTGTTCCGGAAGTGTTCGGACGAAATGAGTTGTGAGTCGTGTGTAAACTGTTTTTTCATTCATAAACAGCTGGAGTTTGGCGGGTGGATGGAACAGCCCGTCCTCCAAACAAAGACACAAAAGTGATTCCATGTAACATGTTCATCTTTCCTGAATCCCAACGGCTTTGTTTACACTCATGAAGCAGTATATGAGCTCCGAAGCATAACGAGGTCGTTTGTAACAACAACAGCCCTGGAGTGTCACGTTTCCAAGCCCTGCTACAGCAGGATTGAGAATTAACCAGCTCCTCTTGGGCCAGATTCACGAAGCAGTTACGCAAGCACTTACGAACCTGTCCATCTTTTCTCAATCTTTGACGGCTTTGGTTACATTTATTAAACAGTTTACAAGCATGAAAACTTGCCAATCAACTGTTGTTAGTGTTATAAACAGCCTCCTGGTGCTTCGGAGCTCATTAACTGTTTAATAATTGTAAACAAAGCCACCAAAGATTGAGAAAAGATGGACAGGTTCGTAAGTGCTTGCGTAACTGCTTCGTGAATCTGGCCTTTAGGCCTTACTTCCAGCAAATCCCGCTTACTTCACCACCAGTCCTGCACCTAACGACGTTCTCAGACGCCCGCTCCACGACCCGGAACCAGGGTAGTCCTCAAATAGCGAAAAAAAGTCCAATATTTGGACACGTGTTTGGAGAGCCAAGCCGATGAAACAACGGTGGAACGGTAAAAGCCCCTTATATAAACGGCAGGGAAAGGAAATGTGGGAAAGGTGATCCCCGTCCCTTCAGGTATTTGGGGAAGGTTACGTGTCTGAGCCACTTCCGCCTTTCTCTCAGCTCCCATTGCGTGCTGGAGATGAATTGTTGAGAGTGATGGTGGTGATGCTGCTTGAAGGTGTGTGTCTTTATCTGTGTCACGCCTGTGCTGGTCACTGGCCCGGCTGGTCAGTGGCACTGTGGGAAGTGTGGCTTGGAAAGTGGGCAGGTTTGTGGGTGGGGGGAGGGGAAGGTGTGTGTTGGGGGGGACAGGTGTAGGGAGGAGAGAGGCGTGGTGTGGGGCGGAAATGAGAAAGGCAAGACGTGTGGAAGGTGTGGCGTGGTGATCTGCAGGTGTTGTCGACAGGTGTGGAGGAATGCAGATGTGTGTGTGGTGGACAAGGGCTGACTTGTAACAGAAGTCGAGATAATGAAGGTGACTACCTAACGACACTTGTCTCCCCCAAACCACCGCCCCCAAAGTGGCAGCCCAAGTGGTCTCACGCCCACGCCCGCCCTTCCTCTTGAGCGCTAACTACGAACCAATCACTCGTGGAACGCTAGCGTGGCCAGTAACAATTTATTCCACATTGTTAACTGCTCAAGCACACTTGAGAAGACAAGCAAACGTTTGCATTCTGACCCGGGGCCAGATTCACGAAGCAGTTACGCAAGCACTTACGAACCTATACATCTTTTCTCAATCTCTGGCGGCTTTGTTTACAATTATTAAAAGGTTAATGAGCTCCGAAGCACCAGGAGGCTATTTATAACAATAACAACAGTTGATTGGCAAGTTTTCATGCTTGTAAACTGTTTAATAAATGTAAACAAAGCCATCAAAGATTGAGGAAAGATGTACACGTTCGTAAGTGCTTGTGTAACTGCTTCGTGAATCTGGTCCCTGGTGTACGGTTCCCTGTGTGCTTTAATTATCTGAATCCATGCGTCCGACAGCTCCAATGGGAAGCATTTTGCGCTCGCACCTGTAGTGCGTCGAGTCGGTCCGTATAGGAATGCGTCGGTAGATTTATAAATGGATAAAATTATCTCAGTATAACTATCCCCAAGCTCACAGGGTGTCAATCACCAGCTCCAAGCACATAGAGGTGTCAATCATCAGCTCCAAGCACACAGAGGTGTCAATCACCAGCCACAAGCACACAGAGGTGTCAATCACCAGCTCCAAGCACACAGAGGTGTCAATCACCAGCTCCAAGCACACAGAGGTGTCAATCACCAGCCACAAGCACACAGAGGTGTCAATCACCACCCACAAGCACACAGAGGTGTCAATCACCACCCACAAGCACACAGAGGTGTCAATCACCACCCACAAGCACACAGAGGTGTCAATCATCACCCACAAGCACACAGGGGTGTCAATCACCAGCTCCAAGCACACAGAGGTGTCAATCACCACCCACAAGCACACAGGGGTGTCACTCACCAGCCACAAGCACACAGGTGTCAGTCACCAGCCACAAGAACACAGAGGTGTCAATCACCAGCCACAAGAACACAGAGGTGTCAATCACCACCCACAAGCACACAGAGGTGTCAATCACCACCCACAAGCACACAGAGGTGTCAATTACCAGCCACAAGAACACAGAGGTGTCAATCACCACCCACAAGCACACAGAGGTGTCAATCACCAACCACAAGAACACAGAGGTGTCAATCACCACCCACAAGCACACAGAGGTGTCAATCACCACCCACAAGCACACAGAGGTGTCAATCACCACCCACAAGCACACAGAGGTGTCAATCACCACCCACAAGCTCACAGGGTGTCAATCACCACCCACAAGCACACAGAGAACAGAGGCAGAGGATAATGAAGCTGACCTCAGCAGTCCACACCTGACCTCAGCAGTCCACACCTGACCTCAGCAGTCCACACCTGACCTCAGCTGTCCACACCTGACCACAGCACTCCACACCTAACCCCAGCAGTCAACACCTGACCCCAGCAGTCCACACCTGACCTCAGCAGTCCACACCTGACCTCAGCAGTCCACACCTGACCTCAGCAGTCCACACCTGACCTCTGCAGTCCACACCTGACCTCAGCAGTCCACACCTGACCTTAGCAGTCCACAGCCGACCTCAGCAGTCCACACCTGACCTTAGCAGTCCACAGCTGACCTCAGCAGTCCACACCTGATCTCAGCAGTCCACACCTGAGGTAATTTCGGGACTTAGCGTCCTCGCGGCCCGGTCCTCGACCAGGCCTCCTTTTTTTTTTACACAACCCCAGGAAGCAGCCCGTAGCAGCTGTCTAACTCCCATGGTACCTATTTCCTGCTAGGTGAACAGGGGCATCAGGGGGGGGGAAGAAACTCTGCCCATTTGTTTCCGCCGGGAATCGAACCCGGAACCTCAGGACTACGAATCCCGAGCGCTGTCCACTGAGCTGTCAGGCCCGCCTTTAATGTTGTAAACACTCCCCAAGGTTGTAAACAAAGGGTGGAGTGCCTTCCCTTCCCCTCGTTACTACAGCTGTTTGTCTGCTGCTCCGTAATTACTCGATCAGCCCTCGTTATCTCGTCTCCCCCCCCCCCCCCCCCCCCTGGCCTCGCGAAAATGGCAATTCGCTGTTTCCCTTCACGAACCAAACGCGTATTATTTGTGTTTACTTTGCCAGTTCAGCCTCGTTAGGAGCGCCCCTCTTCATGTGATTACTGTAGTTTGACGCTGTTAAGGGAACACATGTTAGGGGACACGTGTTAGGGGACACGTATTAGGGGAACATGTGTTAGGGGAACATGTGTTAGGGGAACACATGTTAGGGGAACACATGTTAGGGGACACGTGTTAGGGAACACGTGTTAGGGGAACATGTGTTAGGGGAACATGTGTTAGGGGAACACGTTAGGGGAACATATGTCAGGGAACACATATTAGGGAACACGTGTTAGGGAACGCATGTTAGGGGACACATGTTAGGGGAACACGTGTTAGGGGAACACATGTTAGGGAACACACCTATTATTCTCCAGGCCGTTCTCATGATTTGCATCAACGTTAAAAATCCTTATCCTGACCCCTTCCCAGGGCTATATAGTCGTAATGGCTTGGCGCTTTTCCCTGATAATTAAAATAAATTACAAATTTTTTAAACTAATTTGATTATAAATTAAAAAAAAATATTTATGAACAAAAATCTTGAACTAAATACTGAACAATGGAAGCCGTTTAGGCGAATTGGGTGATTACGGGCGTAAGCGCACGGTCCCAGTAGCAGTATTGGGCAGTACTGCCTACACCTGAACTATATCTATCGCCATGATTTACACCCATGTAAGATCTCAAGAGTCAGTCCTGCACAAGCTTAAATTATGACCGTCTTCTCATTCGATAGAAAACGGGAGAAGAGGCGCTCGAAAGAGCTATAACTGAACCAAACACACAACAACCCTGACGATAAGGGGCGTTGGAAATGTCGTCGGTCGTTGGGACATAGCGCTCCAGAGGTCGTCCTCGTGAATGTTGGACAGTCGTTAATGAATGTAAACTGGCGCTTGTAATGGTGGTGTTGGTGGTGGCGCTTGGGAACCTGGGGCCAGATTCACAAAGCATTTACGCAAGATCTTACGAACCTGGGGCCAGATTCACGAAGCTGTTACGCAAGCATTTACGAACGTGTACATCTTTCCTCAGTCTTTGACGGCTTTGGTTACATTTATTAAACAGTTTACAAGCATGAAAACTTGCCAATCAACTGTTGTTATTGTTATAAACAGCCTCCTGGTGCTTCGGAGCTCATTAACTGTTTAATAATTGTAAACAAAGCCGCCAAAGATTGACAGGTTCGTAAGTGCTTGCGTAACTGCTTCGTGAATCTGGCCACAGATTCGTAAGTGCTTGCGTAACTGCTTCGTGAATCTGGCCCCTCAGTAGTCAGCCTCTGTCAAGGCCTTCCCAATGGGCTCAACATTCGAGAGAAACGTTAATTAATAATGGACATTATCAACATTGATAACGTTAATTTCGTTGATTCAGTGGTGAAATTGCGTTACTGTTGAACATTGTTCCCATTGAGTTGATGGTGGACGCAGCCGTGATGTTCTTCCACCGGTTGTACAGTGGGCGGGGGCAGAGGCAGTGGGCGGGGGTAGACGCAGTGGTCGGGGGTAGACACAGTGGGCGGGGGTAGACGCAGTGGGCGGGGGTAGACACAGTGGGCGGGGGCAGACGCAGTGGGCGGGGACAGACGCAGTGGGCGGGGGCAGACGCAGTGGGCGGGGACAGACGCAGTGGGCGAGGTAGACACAGTGGCCGTGGTAGACACAGTGGCCGTGGTAGACACAGTGGGCAGGGTAGACACAGTGTGCAGGGTAGACACAGTGGGCGGGGGTAGACACAGTGGGCGGGGGGACAGACGCAGCCACCACCTGAATAATGGCTGTAATCTCCTAGAACAAAAAGAATTACCTCCTCTCGCCTTGTTTACATTGCCCTCAAGTATTTCTTAACTGTTGGCTCCTTAAACTACCCCAGTAAACTGTAGTTATAATGGCGTGTTCGCATATTGGAAAAGAACGAGGGCTAAGTTATTCCCGCTCCCTCCTCTTACACATATTAACATGATAAATTATCTGTCTTCCAAGATTACCTAGAAGGGGTACCACCTCTGGTGCAAGTGTAGGGACTCATAGCCTCGGAGAAGAAAATAAAGAGTACTCAGAGAAGACCTTGTGGATCCTCACTGAACACTTTAATGTTTTCTTCTGCTACCACCCCTATTATTTGTTTGTGTGTGTGCATGTGTGTGTATGTGTATGTGTATGTGTGTGTGTGTGTGTGTGTGTGTGTGTGTGTGTATGTGTATGTGTATGTGTATGTGTGTGTGTGTGTGTGTGTGTGTGTGTGTGTGTGTGTGTGTGTATGTATGTATGTATGTATGTATGTATGTATGTATGTATGTATGTAAATATATATATATATATATATATATATATATATATATATATATATATATATATATATATATATATATATATATATGTCGTACCTAGTAGCCAGAACACACTTCTCAGCCTAATATGCAAGGCCCGATTTGCCTAATAAGCCAAGTTTTCATGAATTAATTGTTTTTCGACTACCTAACCTACCTAACCTAACTTTTTCAGCTACCTAACCTAACCTAACCTATGAAGATAGGTTAGGTTAGGTTAGGTAGGGTTGGTTAGGTTCGGTCATATATCTACGTTAATTTTAACTCCAATAAAATAAAATTGACCTCATACATAATGAAATGGGTAGCTTTATCATTTCGCAAGAAAAAAATTAGAGAAAATATATTAATTCAGGAAAACTTGGCTTACTAGGCAAATCGGGCCTTGCATAGTAGGCTGAGAAGTGCGTTCTGGCTACTAGGTACGACATATATATATATAATATATATATATATTTATCAAAATCAAGGAAGCCTTGTGGAACACCCACGTACACTCACCTATTGTCTCCTACCAGCCCCTATATATTTATAAATTTATTTGATTTTAAACTTCATTTAAACAAAAAGGGTTACAACATTGGTTACATGCAAGATACAAGGCTAATTGTCACAGGTTGTAGAGTTCCTCAACCTCCTCAGATGGCGGGCAGGAATCATGGATGTAGTGAGCATTTCCTCTCTGGATCACCACGTTGATTCGCTGTAAGAGGTGACCAGGTAAGGTAGGTCACTCTCCCCAAGGGTTACCTTGAGATTACCTCAAGGGGGTTACCTTGAAGCATCTCCCCACCCCCACTCCCCACTCCCACTCCCACTCCATCTTCCCCATCCAGATTAGTGGCGCATCTTACAAGAAAGTGTTGCCTCGGATTAATTGGTGATCGTCTCATAAGGTTTTGTAAGAAGCGACAGGTTAAGGTTCGGATATCTTGGTTTTCTTTGCATTTGTTTAGAGAGATTGTGCTTATTAAGCAAGAGTCTCTAAGGTTCCTTTTTTGTTTTTGTTGCTTGTTCTCTTGCTTATCTGTATCTATCTGTACCCATCATTTAAGTATCATACACACCAAGAAAGGTAAGGTGAATCTTGCTCAAATTGCAAAACTACTCGAACGTCCTCATTCACTCCTAACAACGCCAAGGAAAGTTGTGTTGACAGATAGGTGATGAAACTATGCCTGCAAGAATAGTATAGAATCCAAACGAGGCAAAGAGAGCAAGAGGCCATAAGCCAAATAGCGGATTTTAAATAGAGGATCGCAAATAGAGGATCCCAAAAAACGGATCCCAAATACCGGATCCCAAATAGACGATCCCAAATAGAGGTTTTCAAATACAGGATCCCAAATACAGGATCCCAAATACAGGATCCCAAATGCAGGATCCCAAATACAGGATCCCAAATACAGGATCCCAAATACAGGATCCCAAATACAGGATCCCAAATACAGGATCCCAAATGGAGGATTCCTATGCAAATTCTAGAACAAAGACACCCGGCGCAAGGATAATAATACTTTAACAGACGACAACCAAAAAAACGACATAAACACTTAGACAACAACAGGACAATGTTTCCCATGGTGCTCTGTTGTTGTTGTTGTTAAAGATTCGCTACCTGGAACAATAAGTCCCAAGTAGCACGGGCTATGGTGAGCCCGTAGATGATGTGTAGGTGCTCTGACCCACGGAACCACTTCAAGATAACCATATATTTTGAACTAAGTCATTAAATCATTAACTCCTGCAAAACTGCGAATGGTGTATTCGCAGTTCCAACGTCCCATACTGCACGCAATATTTCCAACACCCTTGTAACCAGGGAGCAATTTGCGCCAAATGGGACGGAGTCTGCTGTGAGCAGTGTGCTCTGGTCCTCTGTATATACGCTGCAAATTGAATAAAAACTGAACTAATTACCTAGCCACGTTGTGCCACGCTAAGCTCTCTATCCCCTGACCAGGTGTGGAGGCATCAGAAATACCTGGTTGATGGGGTTCTGGGAGTTCTTCTACTCCCCAAGCCCGGCCCGAGGCCAGGTTTGATTTGAATGATCACGGCTACTGCGGAGTCCCAACACTGGCGGAGAGTCCCAACACTGTCACCAAGAGCACCCACCTCCCTAAGCCCAGACCAGCCTGGTGTGAGAGTTCTCACGGGGATGTTGATATATGCAGACGCGAATTACTTGGTTCAGAGTGCGAGTTAGTGAGGACCCCAGCTGTGGTGGTGGTGCTGTGGTGGTGGTGCTGTGGTGAGTGTGGTGGTGGTGCTGTGGTGGTGAGTGTGGTGGTGGTGCTGTGGTTGTGGTGAGTGTGGTGGTGTTGAGTGTGGTGGTGGTGCTGTGGTGGTGAGTGCTGTGGTTGTGGTGGTGCTGCTGTGGTAGTGGTGTTGTGGTTGTGGTGAGTGTGGTGGTGGTGCTGTGGTGGTGAGTGATGTGGTTGTGGTGGTGCTGCTGTGGTAGTGGTGTTATGGTTGTGGTGAGTGTGGTGGTGGTGCTGTGGTGGTGAGTGCTGTGGTTGTGGTGGTGCTGCTGTGGTAGTGGTGTTGTGGTTGTGGTGAGTGTGGTGGTGGTGATGTGGTGGTGGTGGTGCTGTGGTGGTGTTGTGGTTGTGGTGAGTGTGGTGGTGGTGCTGTGGTGGTGATGCTGTGGTGGTGGTACTGTGGTGGTGTTGTGGTTGTGGTGAGTGTGGTGGTGGTGCTGTGGTGGTAATGCTGTGGTGGTGGTGCTGTGGTTGTGGTGGTACTCACCGTGGTGGTGTTCAGTGTGGCCAAGCCACCGTCTTGTTGACCAAGACAAAAGCAAGATAAATCTGTTTAGTCCCCAGGAAGCTTGAATATTGATTGATTGATAAAGATTAAGCCACCCAAGAGGTGGCACGGGCATGAATAGCCCGTAAACTTGAATATTGCTATATTTATAGCAATACCACTCTGATTGTTACGTTGAGGTCGCCAGTTTGAACAGCACTGGTGTATTAGAGACGACAGACTGAAATGAATTGACAGAGACCATTAGACACTGAAATATTATGCAGGTCCTAAGCCTGTTCAACACTTCCCTCTACATATAAGGGACATGCGAGCAGCCGCGTCCAACAGCCTGGTTGATCAGTCCAGCAACCAGGAGGCCTGGTCGACGACTGGGCCGCGGGGACGCTAAGCCCCGGAAGCACCTCAAGGTGCCATAACTGGCCAAGTGTTCAAGAGAACTCAATAAACACCAGCCAAAGATACCTGATCAACCAGGCTGTGATTCATACGTTAGGCTGCGAGCAGCTGCATCCAACAGCCTAGTTAACCAGATCATCAATCAGCAGGCCTGGTCAGAGATCGGGCCGCGGGGGGCGTTGATCCTCGGAACCATTGGAAGGCAAGGAGTTAGTAGCAACTAGTCTTGTTCTATAGGCTTCTGAAAATAGTTTAATCATTAGCGAAGTCGAGATTGGTAAATGTTAGGATTTAGGAAGATAGGCCTTCAAGATACTGTATATGGAAGATAAAGACATAACAAGTAGTGAGCATCGCAACATACTATCTTGAGAGGTTATCTTGAGATGATTTCGCGGCTTAGCGTCCCCGCGGCCCGGTCCTCGACCAGGCCTCCTTTTTGTTACACACCCCCAGGAAGCAGCCCGCAGCAGCTGTCTAACTCCCAGGTACCTATTTACTGCTAGGTGAACAGGGGGCATCAGGGTGAAAGAAAATCTGCCCATTTGTCTCCGCCTCCACCGGGGATCGAACCCGGAACCTCAGGACTACGATTCAGAAGCGCTGTCCACTCAGCCGTCAGGAGTCCTACTAAGCCATACTAGGCGCATCCCCGTCCTGAACCTTCCCCCCCTCCCCCCGTCTCCCATATATCGATCCAACTTGTGGAACCTATCCCCTCCTATTCCCTCTCCCCTTCCCACAGCCCTCCGGAAAGGAAACTTCTCCAGTTTGTGTCTGTTATCGAGAGTTCCAAACATTTCGGACAGTTCCAGAGCCCAGTTTATGACCCTGACCTGAAAGCCCGGATCATATTCTTCTCGTTGAGCCCCTCAGTGGGGCTCACTTTGGAACAGATTCTTCATGCGTGGAATTAAGTCTTAAGAAGCAAAGCGGAACTGGAGAAAGTCTTGAGGCAGGCAGTGTATCTCGTATCAGAAGTGCAATAATTAAACTTTGGAGAGACATGAAGCAAGTTCCATCTCGACACACTTGAAGCGAGACGGAATCTAGAACCAGCCCGTCTTCTAAACAAAGGCCAAAAGTCCATTCCATCCACCCGCCAAACCCCAGCTGTTTATGAATGAAAAACGGTTTACACACGACTCACAACTGGTTTCGTTCGAACACTTCCGGAACAAGTGCTTCACTGACGACTTTTGTTCGAACCACAACGCTGTAAATGCTTCACCCACGTACTACAAATAATCGCCAACAGAACCTGAACACCTAAGCTAACCATTGCTTAAATATGCACAATATGCAAATATAAAATAATACTAATTTAAATTTGAGAAAATTCATATTTTGAATGAACTGCATGTTACAATTGACGAATGCGTGTTTGGGGGTCGACCGCTGGATGGAATGGACTTGGTCTGAGAACTGGTTGAGGGCACATGATAACGATATTCACGATTCTCATTAAATTAGATAAAGGTAGGGTAGAAAAAAAAAAGAGACATGAATGTGAATTTGAGACACAGATGGGTCACATTGATGTTAGAAAGAAAGTTTCATGGTACGTTTAATAACCAAACGGAATGGACTAAACTGTAGTGGTAGTTTTAAGTAAATTAGGTAGTCCCAAAAATAGTAACAACGAGAAAGAGGTTGTTAGAGAGTCTGTATTAGTAGTCCAACAGTCAGGCCACAGTTAGGCTCAGAGTCAGTGCTAAAACCCTCTCAAACTCGCGTACATAAATAAATTATAGGGTAGATATATGCGTGAGTATCCACATAAAAAGATGAAACGAAGATACTCTGAACACCTTACGTGATTCAACACACGTAAGGTCGGTGTAAGCCTACTGTATTTCTACTGCAAGAAATACAGTAGGCTTACAATGTTCCTTGAGAATATGCTGAATCACGAAAGCGCTGGGATTATATCCATTTAAAATCCATATGTGGATGGATATTTATATAATATTTTACAACTAATATAAAATTGCTTTATTATCATAGCTGATAAACATAATTATGATGAATTACCTTTACTAATATAAAAATATATGCTGGTTTTCAACGTGATGGTAGAGTATTGATAATGATTAGGCTAGGCTCTCATGGGATTAGCGAAGCGAGTGATTTTGGTTAATTTATTATGTGGTGGGGAGTGAACCCCATATCCATCCTGTGGTGGGTGGTAGTGGACCCCATATCCATCCTGTGGTGGGTGGCAGTGGGTCCCATATCCATCCTGTGGTGGGTGGCAGTGGGTCCCATATCCATCCTGTGGTGGGTGGCAGTGGGCCCCATATCCATCCTGTGGTGGGTGGCAGTGGGCCCCATATCCATTCTGTGGTGGGTGGTAGTGGGCCCCATATCCATCCTGTGGTGGGTGGCAGTGGACCCCATATCCATCCTGTGGTGGGTGGCAGTGGGCCCCATATCCATCCTGTGGTGGGTGGCAGTGGGCCCCCATATCCATCCTGTGGTGGGTGGCAGTGGACCCCATATCCATCCTGTGGTGGGTGGCAGTGGGCCCCCATATCCATCCTGTGGTGGGTGGCAGTGGACCCCATATCCATCCTGTGGTGGGTGGCAGTGGGCCCCCATATCCATCCTGTGGTGGGTGGCAGTGGACCCCATATCCATTCTGTGGTGGGTGGTAGTGGGCCCCATATCCACCCTGTGGTGGGTGGTAGTGGGCCCCATATCCATCCTGTGGTGGGTGGCAGTGGACCCCATATCCATCCTGTGGTGGGTGGCAGTGGGCCCCATATCCATCCTGTGGTGGGTGGCAGTGGGCCCCATATCCTGCCGTCAAATCTGATTTCCACAATGATCTGACGTTGTAAACAATATCTAGTTCCTTGGAGGTGTTTGTCGTCCAATGCCGCGATGTCTTGACAGGAAACATCCTGCCATCTTGACGGAACTACGCAAGATTAACGAAGCCGTTAACATCGCAGGTGAATCTACAAGGAACTCGGTTCATTGCACCTGTTTGCTGTGAGGTTAGATTTACACGGTTCCCGTGGTGGCGTATGTAAACAAAATCAAATGTAAGGAATCCAGTTTTATCATAGAAAATGGTGGGCCAGGGAAGTGAGCAGGGAACCCCAGCGTTCTAACGCGACGCTGCCGGGTCTTTCATTGATTGCGCTGCCTGCCGTATGATGAATTGTGAAAGTTTAGATGCTGCTAACCATATATTTCCTCTCTCATTTTTCTGATTTTATTTAGTGTATTTATAAATCTTGTTTGTAGTGTCGTTAATGACTCCGTAGTGTAAAGCCGAGTAGTTAATGTTACCCGTTGGAATGTTGGTGTACGACTCCTTCCGAGGTACGGGAAACAGGTTTGGGGTTTCACGGACAAACTGGCTTTAGTTGGGAATTGACTGTTTGAGTGGAGTCTGTGTCTGTGGATTACGGCGTAATATGTGCAAAAACATTACTTGTTTCCCGCGGGTACACACTTTTAATGTGGTGTTGGTATAAGTGCGGCGTGTGCATCGAGAGTACAACGTCCTAGCAGTCCCCACTTTGGAATAGTGGATAAATATCAAGAGGATAAAATATCTGGTTCTAGTTCGAGTCATTTGAGTGGATCGGCGGCAGCTTTTGGGTTCCTTCTCCTGAAGGAGAACTAGAAGTCAGCCTGATGGCGCTGTGAGAGGAGCCAGATGCCGTAGCTGGCTGGGATATGTGACTGCGCGCGTGTGTGTATGTGTGTGTATATAGATACAGGTGTCATGTGTACCGGCGGCCGGGATTATTGCCATCCAGTGTGACGGTTCTTGACGACGCCCCTGGCGAGGCGTCACCATGTGGAGGAGTAACAGTCATGATGACGTCTTGGACTCCAAACCCCGATACAAACGGTGAGCAAAGGCGCCTCATTTTGCGTAAAATTCCTGTTGTCTCGGTGTAGAAACTCGAGAACTTGTTCCAATGGCAATCTCCTTGTTTTTTGGGGGCGTTGAATTCCATACACACCTTTGTTGATTTGAGTGAGTTTAGCGCCATTATAAAGCAAACTAAAATTGACAATTGTGTTTACAGATACGCAGCACAGATACGCTTTGATAGTGACACTTAAAGGACACCTATTGGTCACTACACTACAATACACTACACTATTTGTTTACATACACATATATATTAGGTCTCACACCTATTTTGTTTGCCTTTTTTTCGAAATGTTTACAAATTTAATCCATTCTTGTGTAGATATATCACGAGGAAATATTTCCATTGCAGTGTTATCTACAATATACTCAACATATGGTAAACATATGAATTGCTCAACATATGGTAAACATATGAATTGCTCAACATATGGTAAACATATGAATTGAAACACTTCATTCGTAAACATTATTTTTTTTGCAATTATAATCGAGTTAGTTTACACAAATTTACAGTATATTATTTACAGGGGAAAGTTATAATAATATATTAACATCTGTAATGATTAGTAATGATAATGTCTTCTCATAGACATCATATCTTATCTTGAGGCTATCTTGAGATGATTTCGGGGCTTAGCGTCCCCGCGGCCCGGTCCTCGATTAGGATAACATAGGATAACCAACACTTGTGTATATGTGACATTTGTTGAGACGTAAGTCTCATCCTAACCACACACTCAGACCTTGACAAAGCACTCAGTAGGATGAGAAAGACTTGGTGTAAATTCCTTACATAAATTTCACATATACACAAGTTTTTATCCTATCTGTAATGATGTTTCTTACTATCCCCTCCTACCGCTTATACTATCCCCTCCTACCACTTATACTATCCCCTCCTACCACTTATACTATCCCCTCCTACCACTTATACTATCCCCTCCTACCGCTTATACTATCCCCTCCTACCACTTATACTATCCCCTCCTACCACTTATACTATCCCCTCCTACCACTTATACTATCCCCTCCTACCACTTATACTATCCCCTCCTACCACTTATACTATCCCCTCCTACCACTTATACTATCCCCTCCTACCACTTATACTATCCCCTCCTACCACTTATACTATCCCCTCCTACCACTTATACTATCCCCTCCTACCACTTATACTATCCCCTCCTACCACTTATACTATCCCCTCCTACCACTTATACTATCCCCTCCTACCACTTATACTATCCCCTCCTACCACTTATACTATCCCCTCCTACCACTTATACTATCCCCTCCTACCACTTATACTATCCCCTCCTACCGCTTATACTATCCCCCTCCTACCACTTATACTATCCCCTCCTACCACTTATACTATCCCCTCCTACCACTTATACTATCCCCTCCTACCACTTATACTATCCCCTCCTACCACTTATACTATCCCCTCTACTACCTATACCAGTATTACCACCTATACTACTTTATTAGGCTATAGGCAAGTTAGTGCCACTTCCCTATAGCGTGATATACCACTATACTATTGTACTCCTATTGCTATAATACTAGCCTATTAATATAGCCTATACTTACTACTACTACTAGCCTGTACTAGTATACTGCTATAACCTATACTGTTAGCATAGTGGTAGTAGCTTGTATTTCCAGTTTTCTGCTACTAGCCTGTACCACCAGCCTACTAGTACTATTCTATACCACCAGGCTACTAGTACTATTCTATACCACCAGCCTACTAGTACTATTCTATACCACCAGCCTACTAGTACTATTCTATACCACCAGGCTACTAGTACTAGCCTATACCACCTTAACATTTCTTCTATTTTACAATCTTGTTGATTAATCCAGCGGTCGCCAACCCTTTTGAACCTCACGGACCATTAACTTTATTTTAATGATAGTTAAGTCACTATTTGATATAACAGTTATATTAAATGTTGTTTATATATTTTTAAATGTAAATAACATTGAACATTAACATTTATGCCTAGATATAACAGTTAAAGAATATACAGTTACATACAATACACACATTCAATTACATACAGTTACATACAATACACACAAATACAACATTCAGGATATAAGAATTTCTTACATTATTTTTTTGTTTTATTACTAATAAAACAAAAAATGCAAATAATTTGCAATTTTTTGCGGACCATCAAAATATTCTTCAGGACACCAGTTGGCAACCGCTGCATTAATATGTTTTCCTTGACAGCTATGATCTTAGATGTGTCAAGAACCGTCAATAAAAGTTCAATAAAAGCATTTTATTGGACTTTTATTTTGTTCTTCCTGTTCTATAGACGGGATTGACTACCACTCTTCTCCCCTATTTAAACCTTTTACTATTCATAACCAAGTTTGCTTTTTTTATGCAAATCTTGAAACAAAATTGTCAACTAGGTTTGTCAAAATTGTCAACAGTTATTAAGGTACCAAAGATGTATTTGAGTGGAAAAACTTACTGCAGTGCCATAGTGCTGTATTAAAAAACTAATTTTCAGATGTATCCTACATCCTTTCTCAATGAACTCTATACATTAAACATTGTATATATATACAGCACCTTGAGAAAGGATGTTGGTTTCATCCGAAAATTTGTTTGTTAATGCACTTGAACATAAATTGGATCTTCACCTTTATTTAAGTGTTGAGCATGTTAGTATTCAATTTCTTTATTATGCACCCCATACCCATGCCGTGGGCGGTGGTGTAAAGGATTACAGAGGCACATAATCGGTTCAGGAACTGAACCCTTTAGTTCGTTTAGCTAAGCAAATAACAATCTTTTGACGCTAGTTACAAAATTATTAATGTTAAATATACATGTACACATACTCATGCATACATGTACATATACATACCACATATCATACCACATATACCACATATGTCAGGCCAATCCTGGAGTATGCAGCCCCAGCATGGAGTCCATATCTAGTCAAGGATAAGACTAAACTGGAAAAGGTTCAAAGGTTTGCCACCAGACTAGTACCCGAGCTGAGAGGTATGAGCTACGAGGAGAGACTACGGGAATTAAACCTCACTTCGCTGGAAGACAGAAGAGTTAGGGGGGACATGATCACCACATTCAAGATTCTGAAGGGGATTGATAGGGTAGATAAAGACAGTCTATTTAACACAAGGGGCACACGTACTAGGGGACACAGGTGGAAACTGAGTGCCCAAATGAGCCACAGAGATATTAGAAAGAACTTTTTTAGTGTCAGAGTGGTTGACAAATGGAATGCATTAGGAAGTGATGTGGTGGAGGCTGACTCCATACACAGTTTCAAGTGTAGATATGACAGAGCCCAATAGGCTCAGGAATCTGTACACCTGTTGATTGACGGTTGAGAGGCGGGACCAAAGAGCCAGAGCTCAACCCCCGCAAACACAACTAGGTGAGTACAACTAGGTGAGTACATACGTATACATATATACATACACATACATATTTAATCACCCACACAAATACACACATCAATAATCTTTTGTGTCACAAGTGATTCAACAAGATGTTAGTATGTAAGACTTTTTTGCAAATTTAGCCTAAATTGTCTTAATTTAAAACAACAAAATAAATAACATCCAGTTAAAGTGTAGACCTTTCCCGTAGTAGATCCATTGAGAATTGTGGCCCAATGGTTGTTGTATTTCTTGAAAAAATAGGCATATATAGGCCTTCGTTAAAACAACATTCCTCTCCTTAGCCTCCCTTCCCTGAATACTTTAGCAGCCTAAGCTTAAGTACTTTAATTTTTAGTACTGGTTTCTTCATATTTTGTATAAAGTTTAGTTTGATTTGGCAGTTACATTACATATAGTTTATAGAATTCTCAGCAAGTTAATGAATGCTGTGTTACAGTTCTAAATTCACGTTCATTTGACATACTGTGTTTTATTTAATAAAGAGACAAATATAAGATTTGGCAGTTAATAAGAAGCTACAAGCTGATGTATGTGGTCTTTGAAATGTTAGGTTTGGTTACTGTGTGAATATCCAATCCTCTCACGAATTACGGTGCATTTCTTAGGAAATAGACCAATCCGCTCAAAATGCGACGTAGTAATAAACATTAAAGCAGAGTCATATTGACGTCCTCGATACGTTAGATGCGTTGCTTAAGTTCGTAACATTTTTGTTAGGAAAACAAGTGTATTTTTTTCGGTTTCAAATTGAGAGGAGAATAGGCTGTTAAGCGACGCTGACCCACACGTGTTTCACATTAATAATTTTACTACCTGACCTCCAGTGTATAAACTAATTGATTGATTTTATTGACATAGTTATTACTCCTGCTCATTATCTAACATTATCTAACACAGTGCACAGTTACACCCACAACAGACCACTGGAACATTATCTAACACAGTGCACAGTTACAAACCCATTAAGATTTCAACTTAGATTCAACAGAGCAGAAGAAGTTGTTAAACACATATGGCAAAATCTTACTGAAGCGACCATACGAGTCATAAATACTCATACTCCGCCCAAGTAAAACAGAAACAAGCAACACTTAGTGGGCCAGCCAGAGGCTTAGGGCCCGCGCAGGAATATCCATGGAAAAAAAAAATGACTTTCTGTAATGACAGCGTTGGTCTCCGCTTGGGGGGGGGGGACTTGAGAGCCTGTTGTTATTGTTTAAGATTCAGCTACTGGGAACAAAAAGTTTCAAATAGCACGGGCTATGGTGAGCCCGTAGTGGACTTACCTGGCACAGGAACGGGGCTGTAACTTGATGCCTTAGTTGCTTGAGAGACTCCTGTTAGTATTTTCATATCAACATTACCTTGAGGTGTTTTCGGGGCTTAGCATTCCCGCGTCCCGGTCGTCGACCATGCCTCCACGTTGCTGGACTGGTCAACCAGGCTGTTGTTGGATTATTCCAGTAAGGGAGCAATACGTCCTCAGACCATTCTCCGGTGGGTGGATAGACTTGGTCCGAGGACCAGTTGCTTACACACGACTCACAACTGATGACATTCGAACACTTCCGGAACAAGTGCTTCGCTGACGACTTTTGTTCGAACCACAACACTGTAAATGCTTCACCCACGTACTACAAATACAAATAATCACCAACAGAACCTAAACACCTAACCTAACCTAACCTAACCTAACCTAACCTAACCTATGCCTATATATGTACAATATGCTAATATATAATAATACTAATTTTATATTTGAAAAAAGCTCTGTTTTGAATAAACAGAATGGTTAAAATTGATGAATGCGTCATTGGGGTCGACCGCTGGATGGAATGAACTTGGCCTGAGGACGGGTTGTACACAGCATAAGGATAGTTATTCAAGTGGAATCGTGTTAATATTCTAACTAGCATCGTTTATCCCGACTTTTAGAAGTAGAATAAGTGGTTTGAATAACAACAGACTATTACAATTCCGGTCCTGTTATGAATTTAATATTTCTTGTTGCAGAATTGTTTTATGCTGACAGAAGTATAATTACACAACAGAGTCGCGTTTGGTTGTTACATTTTTGTTATTAGGGGAAAGCGCCAAGCCATTACGACTATATATAGCACTTGGAAGGCGTCAGGACTAGGATTTGGGATGGGACGGTGGGAAGGAATGGTGGCCCAACCACTTGTAGACGGTCGGGGATCGAACACCGACCTGCATGAAGCGAGACTGACGTTCTACCATCCAGCCCATGTGGTTTTAATACAAGTAAAGGATCCCCCACCCGTTTATCCTCATACATTTTTGTTAACATTGTAACAAATTTGGAGTTAATGCAGTTAATTATAAACAGGTGGGAGAGGAGTGTCGCCGCCTCTCCCATCCTGTCTGCTTCCCACACACCTGCTCCCCCCCCCCTATCCCTCCACCCCACCCCCCTATCCCTCCTCCCCCCCCCTATCCTTGCCTCCATCCACTTACCATTTCCCTCGCCCCCCCCTTAACCACCCAGCCGTGGTTCCATCCGCGTCGCTTCTTACATTCACTGCTGGTCGCTTCCAGATAATCTGAGTCCCAGTATCTGGGATACGATAAGCTTGTCTACTGAGGCCGCAGAACATGATGCAGCACCAGAGCTCATATTTATTTAGAGATAAACCTATGTAGATAATACAGAGAATTACTCCATTTTTTTTAGTACTCTAATATATTAGGTTTGTGATATATATGTTAATATGTGGGCCTGCGGGCCGCTCTAAGCAACAGCCTGGTGGACCAATCTCTCGCAAGCCAATTGACTTGCTTCGGGGGTAGAACAACTCCCAGAACCCCATCAAGTAGGTATCATGCGGAAAAACCACGTGTGAAAGAGAATGCTAAACGTGTTTTCGGCTTAAATCACCTTCATCAGAGCAAAGTAGAATCAACATGTTAATAATATATCTAAATGTTAATTTGTCATACCTGAAGGAGGTGAGATGTTAAGGCTTCCTGTAAGCAACTGGAAGCCATTCAAAGTTGAAATTGAGCTGTGAGAGACTTGTTTAGACCGTCTCGGAAACATAAATAGCCCAAAACAGTTGCAGAACGTTGGGAACGTTCAAAATATTTAGGAATAACGATGACAGGTGACCGAACATTGAGAGATCGTAGCAAATGTTGGCATCGGTCTTGAAATTTGGATGTGTGGATAGTTGACCACACAAGCTAGGCCTACTTGAATACTACCTTGAGGTGCTTCCGGGGCTTAGCGTCCCCGCGGCCCGGTCGTCGACCAGGCGGCCTGGTCAAGATACCCCGACAGGTACTTGCAGATAAGTAAACTGTGTAGGAAGGTACTATCACGAGGTAGTATATGGGAGCCGGTGGGCCGAGCGGGCAGCACACTGGACTTGTGATCCTGTGGTCCTGGGTTCAATCCCAGGCGCCGGCGAGAAACAATGGGCAGAGTTTCTTTCACCCTATACCCCCTGTTACCTAGCAGTAAAATAGGTACCTGGGTGTTAGTCAGCTGTCACGGGCTGCTTCCTGGGGGTGGAAGCCTGGTCGAGGACCGGGCCGCGGGGACACTAAAAAGCCCCGAAATCATCTTAAGATAACCTCAAGAAGAAGATAACCGAGGTATAAGTATGCACCATCGCCTGGTTTGCTGGAAGAGCACGTGGTGCACCAAAGCCTTGCCATTGCTGGCAGCAACAGTTCACTTGATTGTGGAAACTTTTTCAAACAAGAGATGCCAGACCTTAATGACATTCCTCCAGGTAGTCTGCCCTCGAGTTAAGAATACCATTTGTGCACTAAGAACACAGTGTAAGCATCAAAGCTCTTCACACAGAAATTACACAGGAATTCCTTTACCATGTTGTGGCGCAGTCGACTAAGTTGCGTCTGGGATCATCCCGGGCGTAGGTTCGAACCCTCATCACGGCCCTTGTGGATTTGTTCATCAAAGCTTTTCTTTCATTTGTCATTATAATTAATAAATGTAGCTGGAACAACAGTTTAAAGCTTTAAAGAGGGAGCTGCAGATGTTTGTGCTAAAGCTACTGGATCTATCTGACTGTGATCGATGTGTGGGGTGACAAAGACCAACTTGCTCACAGATGAGAACGGTTGGTTTTGGTCCCAGGCTGTGGAAGTAGAATTTCATAAACGGTGAACGGGTAAAACAGGGGCAATGGTACGTTTGGTAGTTTCTGTTGTGCGTTGTAAACAGACGTAGCCTGCAGTACGTGCTGTACGGGTACTGCAGGCCACGTCGGGTGTGTTGTGGAATATTTATTATCTGCGTACTGAAGGTACTTGAAGGACGTTTGGTACTGAGTTGACAGGATGAACAACCCAGCGGGTTTTCTTCCTATTGGGGAGTGTTGTACATGCTGCTATGGCGGTGTGTCCACTCACAGGATGAGTGGCGCTGCCCAATACTGTCACTATGGCGGTGTGTCCACTCACAGGATGAGTGGTGCTGCCCAATACTGTCACTATGGCGGTGTGTCCACTCACAGGATGAGTGGCGCTGGCCAATACTGTCACTATGGCGGTGTGTCCACTCACAGGATGAGTGGCGCTGCCCAATAAACTCGCCCCTCGGGGCAAAATTTAAAAAAAAATTGGTACTGAGTATCATCTAGGTACTGGCGTTGGGATGGGGTACTGTGTGGTGGTGGGTTGTTAGGGAAGTAGGTTGTTGTTTACTGTATTGGGGTTGTGGGGTTGTTTGGGTAAGTCTACCATGAGCATTGTAGTGTGGATGAGTAGTGGTTGAGCAGTTTACTGTACTCATCATATGAATTTAGGTTTATTTCAGCTTCCTCAGAATTCCGTGGATTTCAGGATAGGATTCCAGGATTTCACCTGGTCTGTATGGGTCTCGAACCATGGACCCCATGCGTGTCTGGCTCAGGATTACCTCAGGATTATTTGTACTTTTATCATACATAAATATCCTATCATCCTTTTTTTCTAATGTTTAATATTGTTTACCGTCATTTCCATAACAATTTTGTATATAGTTATCATGTCTCCTCTATATATACCTTCTTTACCCGAGTGTGGTGAATTTTCTCCTTGTACTCGTTGATTGGTCAGTTTATATTTTGGATTCAGCCTTGTTTCATACCTCGAAATTTTCTCACAATTTCAATTAAGACCGATACTAGCACTTTATATAATGGAATAATCTGAAAAAGAATTGGGAATCGGAGAAGATATACACAACATCATGGGCCTAAGACATCGCATATTCCTGCAGACTCTACATTAAACATTCAGAAACGTTTAGTCAAGGTGTTCCGGCCTGACACAGGCCGCTGACAAACATAGTTACTGACAAGCATAGTTAGGGTCACGTCTTCCCAAATTTTCGAGAGATGAGCAGAAATGTGATGAATGTGTCAAATTGCCTCCTGCAGACACGGGTCATACTTGCTTGATACCTGCTTGATGGGGTTCTGGTTTTTTTCTACTCCCCAAGCCCGGCCCGAGGCCAGGCTTGACTTGTGAGAGCTTGGTCCAACAGGCAATTGCTTGGAACGGCCCGCAGGCCCACGTATCCACCACAGCTCGCTTGGTCCGACACTCCTTGAAGAAAGTTGGTTGTGAGTAGTCGGATTGTGGGTGCGTGGTTGGGGGTAGGCGGGTGGTGGTGGTGGGTGGTGGGGCGTAAGGCTGAGTGGTATGGCCGGATATTGGCTTCGAACCCCGCCACGTCACAGGCAGGAAAGAGACGCCGGGGGGTTCATGTCTGGGCTAATATTTACCTCTTACGAACGCCCAACGCTATTGGCGCCCGCTTTCCCTTGCGGAACACACACACACATATACATGAACAAATCCACAAGAGCCGTGACGAGGGTTCGAACCTACGTCACGGCCCTTGTGGATTTGTTCATTTGATGCATCACGCTATTGTGATTTCTGTGTGTTTTTTTAATTCGCAAATGTTATCAAAATTCTAAAATGTAAAGTTTCAGAAACGTTTTAAACATTTGCTGTGAAGCTGGTCTCTTGAGTGTGAATGTCAGGACCTTTGTCGGGCCGTGGTTCAGTGTGGTGATGGGGGGGGAGGGGAGGGGTTGGGGGGGGTGTTATCATTTCCGGCGGGGCTGTGGTGAGAGGGAGGAGGCGAGGGGGGGGGGGTTAAGGGTGGGAGAGAGAGAGAGAGAGAGGGAGAGGGAGGGGAGGCAGTAACCCTGAGTGTGGTGGTGGTGGTGGTAGGGTCTCAACCACCACCACCAGCTTCATCGCGAAAATATTTATTGTCTGTGTTAACTGAACATCAAACTGAACCTTTCATCCCTCCCACACACGTCGCTGGAAGAGAGAGACGTTAAGGGAGATATGATCACCACATAAAAGATTCTCAGAGGAATTAATAGGGTAGATAAAGACGGTTTAACACATAGGGCACACGCACAAGGGAACACAGGTGGACACAGTACCCAAATGAACCAGGGGTAGGGGTAGGGGTGTCAGGGGTAGTTAACAGGTGGAATGTACTAGAAGGTTCAAATGTAGATATGATTGAGTTCAGGCATCTGTACAGCGGTTGATTGACAGTTGATAGGCGGGGCCAAAGAGCCGAAACTCAACCCCCGCAAGCACAGTTAGGTGAGCAATTAGACAAGTGTACACACACACACGCATGTGTGTGTGTGTGTGTGTGTGTGTGTGTGTGTGTGTGTGTGTGAGAGAGACCATCAAAGTATACCTGATGATACGTTACACTGCGAGCAGCCGCGTCGAACAACCTGGTTGACCAATCCACCAACCAGAAGGGGACGTTGATCCTCGCATCATCAGAAAGGTAAATGAAAGGTACAGGTAGGTAAGTGGGAAGTAGGTAGGTAAGTAAGTTGTAAACATTTACATTTGCTATTGATTATATCTTTGTAGAATATCATTGTTTCCAAATTGGCCTTTGTTTACACATCTAGCACGACTCTGGTTCAGAGACGGGCTGAGAACGGATCTCTGGGCCTCAAGACCTTTATGTATGAAACTTTCCTAGTGGTGTCTGGAGCGACCTGGCGACGGAAAAGGAAACAGGAAGGGCAGACAGACGGAACTAATCATAGTGAGGTGGGGCGGGGGCGAGAGAGAGAGAGAGAGAGAGAGAGAGAGAGAGAGAGAGAGAGAGAGAGAGAGAGAGAGAGAGAGAGAGAGAGGCAGGCAGGCAGGCAGGCAGGCAGGTAGCTACGTAGGTAGGCAGGCACAAGAAGGGAGGTGCAGTACACGCAAAATCAAAATATACCGTTCCACAACTGGGATTGTGATATGGATGGAACCTTCAAGACTCCAAGTCAAGAATCACTTACGGTTGAGATACATTGAGCCCATCATGGTGTAGGAGGTTGTGCGTGTGCTTGAGGAGTTCAGGAATGCACGTTCTTCCCCCATTGTACCGCTTGGGCATTTTCTCTCGCTGTTTAGCATCGTGCAGACAAGCAGCCCGGTATTGTCTGCGGTGCAGAGTGCAACAACACGCCCCCTTGCAACCACGCTGCTGGGGAGTCTTGCATGGTTAATGGCAACTGTTTTGTGCAGCGTCCGCGCCTCATGGTCACGTGACTGCTCCACCACTGCTGGGGCGCCTTGAGATGATTTGAGATGACTTGAGATGATTTGAGATGACTTGAGATGACTTGAAATGATTTGAGACGACTTAAAATGATTTGAGATGACTTGAGATGGTTTGAGATGACTTGAGATGACTTGAGATGACTTGAGATGATTTGAGATGACTTGAGATGACTTGAAATGATTTGAGACGACTTAAAATGATTTGAGATGACTTGAGATGGTTTGAGATGACTTGAGATGGTTTGAGATGACTTGAAATGATTTGAGATGAGGCGCGCCCTACTTCACTGTTTGGTGGTGTGACACCTCGCCTGTCTTAGCTCTAATAGCCTCCACTTCCCCAGTTTAAGAGGCCTGGAAGTGCTGTGTATTGCGTGTTAATATTCATATGACGACAGTTAATTGTATCCGCTGTTAGGTAGGAGGCGAGGCAGCCGGTGCATGACGACACCAACACTCGAATCACACTGCTGCCGATAATAGGACCTTACTTGTGGCAGTATAGCTAAGGTGCCTGACAGCTGAGTGGACAGCGCTCGGGATTCGTAGTCCTGAGGTTCCAGGTTCGATCCCCGGTGGAGGTGGAAACAAATGGGAGTGTCTTTTACCCTAATGCTCCAGTTTATCTAGCAGTAAATAGGTACCTGGGAGTTACAGCTGCTACGGGCTGCTTCCTAGGGATGTGTAACAAAAAAGAGTGGTCAAATCTTTGAGTTATAATATAGTTACAATTCAGTTCTCTCCTTAACAACAACAACAGCGAGTTGAATCTGCTCCCAGACAGTGCTCTGTGAGTAGAAAACCTCTCAAAACCCACTACAGGTACACTCCAGGTATTGAGAGTAATGTAGAAACAGGTAATGCATGCGCTAAAAGGTGAGTGTGAGCATTGGTCCCGTCTGACGGCATTCCTTCTCGCCAGCAGGCCAAGGGCGTGACGGCCGGGACTCACAAACTTGGCTATAGTTGTTAGTCAACACGCCAACCAACGAATTGAATCCCAGTCACTAGGACGCCAGTCGTCCCAATTACTAGGGCGCCAGTCGTCCCAATTACTAGGGCGCCAGTCGTCCCAATCACTAGGGCGCCTGTCGTCCCAGTCACTAGGGCTCCAGTCGTCCCAGTCACTAGGACGCCAGTTGTCCCAGTCACTAGGGCTCCAGTCGTCCCAGTCACTAGGGCGCCAGTCGTCCCAGTCACTAGGGCTCCAGTCGTCCCAGTCACTAGGACGCCAGTCGTCCCAGTCACTAGGGCTCCAGTCGTCCCAGTCACTAGGACGCCAGTCGTCCCAGTCACTAGGGCTCCAGTCGTTCCAATTACTAGGGCGCCGGTCGTTCCAATCGCTAGGGCGCCAGTCGTCCCAATCACCAGGACGCCAGTCGTCCCAATCACTAGGGCTCCAGTCGTCCCAATCACTAGGGCGCCAGTCGTCCCAATCACTAGGGCTCCAGTCGTCCCAATCACTAGGGCTCCAGTCGATCCAATCATTAGGGCGCCAGTCGTCTCAATCAATAGGGCGCCAGTCCTCCCAGTCACTAGGACGCCAGTCGTCCCAGTCACTAGGACGCAGTCGTCCCAATCACTAGGAACATGAGATGATTTCGGGGCTTAGCGTCCCCGCGGCCCGGTCCTCGACCAGGCCTCTTTTTTTGTTACACATCCCCCAGGGAGCAGCCCGTATCAGCTGTCTAACTCCCAGGTACCTATTTACTGCTAAGTTAGCAGTTGATTCTTAATTAGGATCGTTAAGGATTACATATTTAGTTAATAGTGGAGCATGAAGAACTTCGAGAAGGGGAAGAATTACCTGTCGAAATGCCCGTAAATTAAGTTAACGTCTTTCATATGAAAATTCTTGAATCGATAATCACAAATGCCGTCTATACACCAATCTTGCATTGATTCCGGGGGTCGAGGTCCCCGCGGCCCGGTCTCTGACCAGGCCTCCTGGTTGATGTACTATATGTACTCTACAGTACACATCTTGAAAAATGCATATTAATGAAAGATTTACAGCTCTGCTTTTTGAAGGACCTACGTGTCTGTATATCTTTCCAGCATAGAGGGAATCTTTTACCTGGAACATACCTGGAGAGGGTTCTGAGAGTTCTTCTACTCCCCGAGCCCAGCCCGAGGCCAGGGTCGACTTGTGATAACTTGGTCCACCAGGCTGTTGCTTGCAGCGGCCCGCAGGCCCACATATCCACTACAGCCTGGTTGGTCCGGTACTTCTTGCAAGAACTTATGCGTCTGGGGAGTATAGGTGATTGATGGTGCGGCTGTTACACCACAATAGCGTCGTTGATCGGGTGCTTGAGAGCCTGTTCGTCACCTCAAGCACCTCTCCTCTTGTGGCACCTTTGTGTGCACTTGATAACTGTATACGTAAAGGTGGATGGTGGACCAGGAGCCAGCCAGGTGGACCAGGAGCCAGCCAGGTGGACCAGGAGCCAGCCAGGTGGACCGGGGGCCAGCCAGGTGGACCGGGGGCCAGCAAGGTGGACCACGAACCAGCCAAGTGAACCAAGAACCAGCCATGTGAACCACGAACCAGCCAGGTGAACCACGAACCAGCCAGGTGAACCACGAACCAGCCACGTGAACCACGAACCAGCCACGTGAACCACGAACCAGCCAGGTGAACCACGAACCAGCCACGTGAACCACGAACCAGCTAAGTGACGGCCACAGAAACAAGAATACAACAAGTATCCTCCGAGGAAAGCACGCCTTAGTCAGGACGCTCAGGAATAGTTTTGTGACACCCAGTTTAATATTCACGTTAAATTTGCATGTTATTGTTGCGTTGTTAGGTTGCGCAGACGAGGTATCGGGTGTGGGCGTATGAATAACGCAGCGCCAGGGGTTAGCATTTGCGTAAAAGTAGAGACTCGACACTCTCCTAAGGTGTGTAAAGTACGATTATATCCCGCCACGTAGTGGAGGCATATAGAACAACTCCCATTTCCCCACTACTAAAATACAAAAGGATAAAATATGTATGTATATATACCCACCCATTGGGGGAGCCGGTCGGCCGAGCGGACAGCACACTGGACTTGTGATCCTGGGTTCGATCCCAGGCGCCGGCGAGAAACAATGGGCAGAGTTTCTTTCACTCTATGCCCCTGTTACCTAGCAGTAAAATAGGTACCTGGGTGTTAGTCAGCTGTCACGGGATAGATAGATAGTGAGGATAAATAACACTATTATATACTGGCTTCCGAGTTGAACAAGTGGACAAGAGATAGGTAAGAAGGTAGACTGTTAGGTCTTCCAATTTGGTTGGTCGGCAGTAACTACGCTTTATTTGCAACGCTTATTACCTCGAGGTGTTTTCGGGGCTTAGGGACCTCGCGGCCCGGTCCTCGACCAGGCCTCATGGTTGCTGGACTGATCAACCAGGCTGAGTCACAGCCTGGTTGATCAGGTATCCTTTGGGGTGTTGATCAAGTTCTCTCTTGAACACGTCCCTTGTGTGTAGTGGAAGCGTGTTGAACAGTCTCGGGCCTCTGATGTTGATAGAGTTCTCTCAGAGTACCTGTTGCACCTCTGCTTTTCAACGGGGGTATTCTGCACATCCTGCCATGTCTTCTGGTCTCATGTGGTGTTATTTCTGTGTGCAGGTTTGGGACCAGCCCCTCTAATATTTTCCACGTGTAAATTATTATGTATCTCTCCCGCCTGCGCTCAAGGGAGTACAGATTTAGGCTCTTTAGTCGGTCCCAGTAGTTTAGATGTTTTACTGAGTGGATTCTAGCAGTAAAGGATCTCTGCACGCTCTCCAGGTCAGTAATTTCTCCAGCTTTGAAAGGGGCTGTCATTGTGCAGCAGTACTCCATTTTAGAGAGCTCTAGCGTCTTGAAAAGTATCGTCATCGGTATAGCATCTCTAGTGTGAAAGGTTCTTGTTATCCAACCGCCTTGTTATAAACGGGCACAAAAATGCCCAACCACTCCTGGCCCCGTCTCATCAAGCTGAGGAGCTGGTTAAGACAGGGTCTTTGTTTATAAATAATGTATACAAGGCCCGTCACGGTGTTCAAAGTGGAATTTGATAAACATCTCCAAAGAATACCTGCTTGACGGGGTTCTGGGAGTTGTTCTACTCCTCAAGTCCGGCCCGAGGCCAGGCTTGACTTGTGAGAGCTTGGTCCACCAGGCTGTTGCTTGGAGCGGCCCGCAGGCCCACAAATACCTGCTTGATTGGGTTCTGGGAGTTGTTCTACTCCCCAAGCCCGGCCCCGGCCCAAGGCCAGGCTTGACTTGTGGTCAAGATCAACCTTGATACCTTATCAACCGGGCTGTGACTCATACTTCAGACTGCAAGAAGCAGTATCTAACAGCCTGGTTGACCCAGTCAGGAGGCCTGATGAGAGACCGGGCCGTGGAGACATTGATCATCGGAACCCCTTCAAGATTACCAAGGTGATGGATCAGTATCTCCCATACTCTAGAAATGTCGATGCTGATCAACCAGGCTGTGATACATAGGTGTCAGGCTGCGAGCAGCCGCGTCCAACAGCCTGGTTGACCAGTCCAGCAATCAGGATACCTCCTCCACGAGGTAAGATGGTGGACTACGTCTCAGCCAAGCAGCAAACAGCAGCAAGGTGGGTTGAATAGTCTTAATTGATTGGGTAATTAGGACCAAGACGAGCGGAAGGGTTCAGTTGCTGGTAGTTAAGTGAGGTTACGAGAGCGTGGGAAGTGGGGTGCCCGCGACGCTGAAGGAACACGCCGTTCTCACCATGTGACAACCCGCCAAACACACACACCGAAACTGCGACGTTGGTACAACGTTCGAACAAGTTTTAACCCCTCCTAACCAGTTATTACAACCAATGGACATCATTTGGAACAACCGTGGACATCTTCAAGAGAAAACTGGACTGTTTTCTAAGAGAAATTCCAGATCAGCCGGGCTGTGGTGGGTATGTGGGCCTGCGGGCCGCTCCAAGCAACAGCCTGGTGGACCAAACTCTCACAAGTCAAGCCTGGCCTCGGGCCGGGCTTGGGGAGTAGAAGAACTCCCAGAACCCCATCAACCAGGTATCAATGTAGCAAGTTGTAACAACGTTCTAATACGTCATAAACACGTTAAGCCAAGATGTAACAACTTTATTACAAGTTGTAACAAGCGGAAAATAGAGACAGTTAAGGTTTGTGTTTCCAGGGTTAAGCCTCAAATTTGGTCTTGTCTAACCTGAAACGTCCCACCTTTTGTGGTGGCTTAATCTTCGTCAACAAGACGCCGATGGCGCACTGACCACCAATCGATTGATTGATAAAAATTAAGCCACCCAAGAGGTGGCACGGGCATGAATAACCCGCACTGACCATCATCAGTAGACAACTGCTGGCTTAAGTGGAGCGGGTCAAGGTAGTATGGTGTGATACTACCGGTGTATGGTGTGATACTACCAGTGGACGTAAAACAGTTACGTCCACTGTTTAGAATCCCCGGAGGCAAGTGTCCTCATTGCAAATCTCTTTTTGTACATGTTGTTGAGAACAGTGTGATGGCTCGCAAGGTTCCAGTACCCCAACAGCCTGGTTGACCAGTCCAGCAACGAGGAGGCCTAGTCGACGACCGGGCCGCGGGGACGCTATGCCCCGAAAACACCTCAAGGTAAGGTAAGGTAACCCCGTGTTCCATTTCACAACCTGTTCGGTGGTTCTTGATTACGTTCAGCGAAGCTTGTGATCATCGCTGTTCGCCGAGACATTATTTTCGTCCTGCTTTGTCATGATTCATTCTTGTCTTTAGACTTGAGAATAAAAAAACGCATGACTGTTCCGAGGCGTACAAGGGTTAAATGACCTGAGAAGCTGGGATCATTTCTCGCCTCTATATGTCAAAAGGCCCCACAGTTCGTTCTCCCATTTGCCACTTCGTAAACAATGCGGCTGTTTAAGCTAACCAGATGCGTACCAACCCAAGCAACCCGCATATCGCGGTCGTTACATAGAAAACGTCAATGTTTACGGTGCTTTAATTTGGACTAATACTTGGCACTGTTAAGGGATGACTTTCGTCACGGGTCTGGTTATCACCACTGTGCCACCTGGCGCCACTGTGCCACCTGCTGCCACTGTGCCACCTGCCGCCACTGTGCCACCTGCCGCCACTGTGCCACCTGCCGCTGCCACTGTGCCACCTGCCGCTGCCACTGTGCCACCTGCCGCCACTGTGCCACCTGCCGCCACTGTGCCACCTGCCGCCACTGTGCCACCTGCTGCCACTGTGCCACCTGCTACCACTGTGCCACCTGCTACCACTGTGCCACCTGCCACCACTGTGCCACCTATGGAAGCACCCAATTAACCGGCCCCTTTGGCGCCTGCGAAGGGTTCAGAAGCGAGAGTCTGGAGATACATAGAGAGTCAGTGGAGGGGAAGAGGAACAAGAGAGCACTGTACGGGTAAAACCAGGCAGAACAAGGGCCACCTTGTACCGGTGGAGGGAGGGAGAGTGGCAGGCACAGGGAGGGAAGCACCGTACGCAGGAAGGTGGAAGGTAGGAGTCTACCTACCTAGGAGGGGAGAGAGGGGCTATCTTGAGGTTATCTTGAGATGATTTCGGGGCTTAGTGTCTCCGCGGCCCGGTCCTCGAATAGGGGTCTCCTCGCTGCTGGACTGGCCAACCGAGCTATTGGACTGTATTAGTAGTAACAATTAGATTTGTGCGAGGTCAGTCTATAGACACGCCTTTCCTCATAACCATGTGACGTCATTGAATTCATACAGACATAAGAGACATAAGACAATTCATACAGACATAAGTCATACAACGCCTAAGACAATAAACAAAAAACAAATAACATTTAGTGGGCCAGCAAGAGGCTCGAGGTCCTACAAACACAACAAAAACAAAATAATTGAATTAGTGGACTTGTTCGTGAGTGATTTGATGCTTATGAGGAAGGTGCGGAAACAAATGGGCAGAGTTTCTTTCACCTTGATGCTCCTGTTCACCTAGCAGTAAATAGGTACCTGGGAGTTAGACAGCTGCTACGGGCTGCTTCCTGGGGATGTGTAACAACAAAGGAGGCCTGGTCGAGGACCGGGCCGCAGGGACGCTAAGCCCCGAAATCATTGCAAGGTAACTTCAATGATCAAGATGGGTAGATATTGGAGGCTGTTATCTTCCTTATCTAAAGGAAGATATCCTTTATAAAAAAGGAAAAAATCCTCACGATCTAAAGTATATATGGTGAGGATTGTGTAAGTGTTTCCAGTGTACTCGCCTAATTGTGCTTGTAGGAGTTGAGCTTTGGCTCCTTGGTCCCGCCTCTCACTGTCAGTGTGTGTATCCATTAAACGTGCTTGGGTAGAGGAAACCAATTTAAGAGTATATTATAAGAATGTCTTACTAAATAGCATGAATGATCATTTCTAAAAATAAAATAGGCAACTATGAATTTAGAAGATATTGGTTAGTACAAACTAACAAAATAAGGCCTAAACAATATTGCACTTGAGGTAAGGAAAGTAAAATGAGTATTAAGTATGAGGTACAAGTGCTTACAAGTACAATTACAAGTACTTGTACAATTACAAGTACTTGTACCTGAGGTACAATTACAAGTACTTGTACCTGAGGTACAAGTACACCACAGCATGAGGCTGTGGTGTAACCAAAAACCTGTTTTAGCTGCGGCTCACGTGGGAGAGAGTACTAACCTCTGCTTGATGGGGTTCTGGGAGTTCTACTCCCCAAGCCCGGCCAGAGGCCAGGCTTGACTTGTGAGAGTTTGGTCCAACAAGCTGTTGCTTGGAGCGGCCCGCTGGCCCACATACCCACCACAGCCCGGTCGGTCCGGCACTTCTTGGAGAAAACTATCTAGTTTCCTCTTGAAGATGTCCACGGTTGTTCCGACAACCTTTTGTTAACTGCTACTCCGAGGGGGGGGGGGGGGATTGATTGAAATACGGACGACACCTCAAGAAATCACGCGCTAATGTTTGCATAACAATTCTGCGAATGTCATTGCTTTGATAGAAATAATTACACCATCTGTAAAGCTTTTGTTTCGGAATACAATTCCTTGTATTGTATAGTGAATAGAATATGAACTTCACCAAAACAACCAGTCACCAGTCAACCAGTCACCAAACCCTACAGGGTGGGTTTGGTAAGAAGGAGCTTGAAGTTTGCTAAGAAGTTTGCTAAGAAGTTTGCTAAGAAGGAGGTCCCAGGTTTGAAGAAACTGATAAAGCATAGTAAACAGTGGTGTTTGTGATGTAACACAGCAGCCTAAAGTATAGCTGTGGTCTAATTTAAGTAACTTTACACTTGTTATAATCCCACTTATGACGTATTATTTTTATTTATTTATTTATTTATTTATATATATACAAGAAGGTACATTGGGTTTGTGAGAATACATTGGATAGTACAGTATTTACATTCTTGTAAAGCCACTAGTACGTGCAGCGTTTCGGGCAGAAACGTTTTAGGCATAACGTTTGTTCGTGTGATAAAGGGTTGATATTTCTCTCGTCTGAAGCGGTAACTTAGAACAGTGGAAATTGCAAGTCTTCTACTTACCTACTTATAGCTTCCGGGGATCAACGGCCCTGCGGCCCGGTCACATACCAAGCCTCCCGGTTGGTCGTGTGTTCAACCAGGCTGTTAAACACCGCTACTCACAGCCTGACGTGTGAATCACAGCCTGGTTGATCAGGTACCAGGCTAGGTGGGGATGGTGATCAGAATGACAGGCAAATGTTGGACTGAACATAAAAATGTTCATAAAAAGTTTACTTTCATAACTATGATATTTGAGAAGAATATCGCGGTTTATATTTCACAAGTTGTTAAGGGTTCAAAAACCTCACACGAGAGACTCCTGTTTAATACGTTACAGCTTAATAATTCCATCATAAACTTTGTCTTTAATTGCTTGCTGCTTTACAATACAATACAATACAATACAATTTTATTTAGGTAAGGTACATACATACAATAAATATTTACAAGGATTGTTTGACTTATAGGTAGAGCTAGTACATACAATGCCTAAAGCCACTATTACGCAAAGCGTTTCGGGCATAAATGTTTAAGTGTGTTGATAGATCTACCTTACCCCTTACCTTGAGAAATAGCTTCCCTTACCTAATAGTTACCTTACCTACATGAGAAAATAAAACACAAGATCTTAAAACTTGGTCGCCTGGCTCGACCAGACTACCATTATTATAATAGAGCCAGACGAATAGTTCTATTATAATAATAATAGAGCCGGCTGGCTGTAGATTGTATCTGAAGCCCGATATCAATCCGGCTTGAACAGACACATCAGTATTTTCGGTGTTCAAAAGCGAATTTGATAAACGTCCAAAGGATACCTGGTTGATACCTGGTTGATACCTGCCTGATCAACCAGGCTGTGATTCATTTAGTCAAGTTGCGAGCAGCGGCGTTTAACAGCCTGGTTGATCAGACTAACAATGAAGAGGCCTGGTCTGGTCGTCAGAGACTGGTAGACTGGTAGACTACAGTTCGGTAACCTCAATGCGAAACAGTCATCGACAAATGTTCAAGACTCTAACAAAGGGCTTGGTGTGTCTGGTTGAACTAGAGTAGAGGGAAGAGAACTCCATTAACATCTCCAAAGGATACGTGATCAACCAGGCTGTGATTCATACGCCAGGCTGGGAGCAGCCGTGTCCAACTGGTTGGTTAACCAGTTAACCAACCAGGAGGCCTGGTCGACCAGTTAACCAACCAGGAGGCTTGGTCGACCAGTTAACCAATCAGGAGGCCTTGTCAGAGACCGAGCCGCGGAGACGTTGATCCTGGGAATCACCGCTAGGTAGGAGGGAGGGTGGCGGAACCAGCCCGGGTGAAAGTGGATTGTTCAGTCTGGGAAGGTTGGCAAGATGACCCCAGGCGCTCACCGGAGCCGCCTGACTGACTCACCCACTGGAGATATGGATGGTAGTAGAGACCCACGAGATTCTCCTCGAGAACTTCGGGAATCGAACACCCTACCCCTAAGGGAGCCGGTCGGCCGAGCGGACAGCACACTGGACTTGCGATCCTGTGGTCCTGGGTTCGATCCCAGGCGCCGGCGAGAAACAATGGGCAGAGTTTCTTTCACCCTATGTCCCTGTTACCTAGCAGTAAAATAGGTACCTGGGTGTTAGTCAGCTGTCACGGGCTGCTTCCTGGGGGTGGAGGCCTGGTCGAGGACCGGGCCGCGGGGACACTAAAAGCCCCGAAATCATCTCAAGATAACCTCAAGATAGCCCATATTTACATACACCCCCATGCATAATATCGGCTTAGCGTCAATGCCCAAAAGGCTTGGAAACGTCGGGGAGAGGAGGCAGAAGGATGTGGATGGAAAGTGAGGCCTATCCACCGCGTGATGGCGTCAAATGTTTTTGTTGGATTAATTATCTTGTTTTTGGTGAGGTCTTGAGGTCTTATACCATCGGTAAGTTCAAGTTCTAACTTCACGCTAAGAGAGAACTCTCAACATCGAGGACCCAAGACTCCAACACTCACCCATTACACCTAAGGGGCGTAACTGGCCGATATCTCAGGTGTTGAAAAGAGAATTTGCTAAACACCCTCCAAAGGATACCTGATCAACCGGACTGTAATTGATACGTCAGGCTACGAGCCAGCTGCGTTCGACAGCCTGGTTGATTGACCAGACCATCAGGTGAGAAACAGGGCCGCGAGGGCACAGAATCCTGGGAATCCTGGTAAGGTAAAGGTGAGGTAAGGTGCCAGTGGAGTGCCATTGGGACGCAGGTGATGGCTGGTTTCTCTCTTGATGGAGTGAGATCTGCTGTGTATCAGGTCGTGAAAGCGAGGCTTGTGGTTGTGCGGTGTCAAGTGTTTAGGTGGGAGAGAGTTCTGTGTGTGTGTGTGTGTGTGTGTGTGTGTGTGTGTGTGTGTGTGTGTGTGTGTGTGTTCACATTTTTGTGCTTGCGGGGGTTGAGCTCTGGCTCTTTGGTCCCGCCTCTCAACCGTCAATCAACAGGTGTACAGATTCATGAGCCTACAGATTCTGTGTGTGTGTGTGTGTGTGTGTGTGTGTGTGTGTGTGTGTGTGTGTGTGTGTGTGTGTGTGTGTGTGTGTGTGTGTGTGTGTGTGTGTTCATCTAGTTGTGCTTGCGGGGGTTGAGTTTCTGCTTTTTGAACCCGCCTCTCAGCGGTCAATCAACTGGTCTGAGTTATCACAAGTCGAGCTTGGCCTCGGGCCGTGCTCGAGGAGTAGATGAATTCCCAGAACCCTCTCCAGGAATGGTGTACAGATTCCTGAGTCTACTGGGCTCTTATCATATCTACATTTGAAACTGTGTATGGAGTCAGCCTCCACCACATCACTGCCTAATGCATTCCACCTGTTAACTACTCTGACACTGAAAAAGTTCTTTCTAACGTCTCTGCGGCTCATTTGGGTACTCAGTCTCCACCCTAGTGTGTGTTCCCCGTGTTAAATGAACTCTATCAGCCCCATCAATTCCTATGAGAATCTTGTGTGTGGTGATCATGTTCCCTCTAACTCTTGTGTCTTCCAGCGTGTCTGGAGGGGGGGGGGGGAGAAGAGGAAGTTCCTGTTCGCTGACCCGATTTCACCCGTTTTGAATCAGGATCTATCTTGAGATGATTTCGGGGCTTAGCGTCCCCGCGGCCCGGTCCTCGACCAGGCCTCCTCGTTGCTGGACTGGTCCACCAGGCTGTTGGACGCGGCTGTTCGCAGCATGACGTATGCATCACAGCCTGGTTGATCAGGTATCCTTTGCAGGTGTTTATCCAGTTCTCACTTGAACACTGTGAGGGGTCGGCCAGTTATGCCCCTTATGTGTAGCGGAAGCGTGTTGAACAGTCTCGGGCCTCTGATGTTGATAGTTCTCTCATGAACACTATGAGGGGTCGGCCAGTTATGTCCCTTATGTGTAGCGGAAGCGTGTTGAACAGTCTCGGGCCTCTGATGTTGATAGTTCTCTCATGAACACTGTGAGGGGTCGGCCAGTTATGCCCCTTATGTGTAGCGGAAGCGTGTTGAACAGTCTCGGGCCTCTGATGTTGATAGAGTTCTCTCTCAGAGTACCGACTGCACCTCTGCTCTTCAACGGGGGTATTGTGCACACGTGGATCTCTAATTCATCTGAGCTTCAGTAGTAGTTAGGAAAAGTCGAAAATTTCAATTTGGCAGCAGGATGCTGCTTCTGGAAACTTTTCTTATTAAGGCTTCTCAATAGCTCAGTCAGTAGACCTTCTGCCCCACCCGAGTGGGGTCCACGGTTCGAGTACTAAATATATATGAACAAAATAAAACACGAAACAATGGAAATAAATTAGTAGATAAAGTAAGATTGGGTAAAGACCTTGGTTGATAGATACTGGTTTAGAATTACCTGTTAACCTGTTTCCTATTCTTGATTCCGGGACTCAGGGGCCAGATTCACGAAGCAGTTACGCAAGCACTTACGAACCTGTACATCTTTTCTCAATCTTTGGCGGCTTTGTTTACAATTATTAAACAGTTAATGGGCTCCGAAGCACCAGGAGGCTGTTTATAACAATAACAACAGTTGATTGGCAAGTTTTCATGCTTGTAAACTGTTTAATAAATGTAACCAAAGCCGTAAAAGACTGAGGAAAGCTGTACACGTTCGTAAGTACTTGCGTAACTGCTTCGTGAATCTAGCCCTAGGCCTTCTGGTTAATGGTGGTCTGGTCAACTAGGCTGTTGAACGCAGCTGCTCGTGGCCTGACGTAGGATCATTTCTGCAACAAAGTGCCGCAGGATCCATATACTGTATTGTGTAGGTCAGACAAAAGTGTTTGGGTGGATATAATTTTGTGTATAGCTATTTTGTATGTCTAGTCAACCAGGCTGTTTGGCGATGCTACTCGCAGCCTGACGTATGAATCACAGCCTGGTTGATCAGGTATTAATTCATGAATGAATTCTTTTTTACAATAGTAGATAACATAATATTGAATAATAAATAAACAACAAGTAGACATCTTTAGATAAGTTATCAGTCAAATGCAGTTCTAACTTTTGATTTTTGTGCATAATTAACCTGTTAATGTACACATAATTACAGCACGTTACTCCTCCGTCCTGCCTTGCTCCCTCTAGCCTGTCATGCTGCATAACTTGCCACCTAGATAAACACCTCACAATGTGATACCTGATCAACCAGGTTGTTACTCGTACGTCAGACAGAGAGCAGCCTGGTTGACCTCATCGCCAACCTGGCCTGGTCAAACCCGGGCCGGTGGGACATTGATCCCAGAACCAAGGCAAGGCAAATTGTTGTTGTTGTTATAGATTCAACTACTGGGACAAAAGTTCCAAGTAGCACGGACTATGGTGAGCCCGTAGTGGACTTACCTGCCACAGGAGCGGGGCAAGTAGCACGGACTATGGTGAGCCCGTAGTGGACTTACCTGCCACAGGAGCGGGGCAAGTAGCACGGACTATGGTGAGCCCGTAGTGGACTTACCTGCCACAGGAGCTGGGCTGTAACTGGTGTGCAAAGACAAACATCACAAGAGGCTATATACCTCTCCCATCATAGTAAACACAGATGAATGAAGTAGTATTTTAGTACTAAGGAAGATGAAGGAAGCTCCGAGACGGGCGGGATTTTAGCGTCGTAATATATTGGACGCGGGTGATGTACTGAGAAAGGTGCTTCCCAAGTACCGAATCACCTTCTGTGGTTGATTGTTCAATAAATCCCTGAACTGTATGTTTAACACTTCTCTAACCCTGTCCATGGAGGACAGAAGAAAATGTATATATGCTGGTTAGCATTGTAAATGTGTGGCCACGTCTGTGGTAGAAAATAATAATAAAAAAAAAAAAAAAAAAAAAAAAAGGTGCTTCCCAACACGGGTTCGAATGGGGGTGGTGGGGGGCTGAGGTTAGGGGTAGTATAGCACCAGGGGTGTTGACAACTGCTTGCCCAACACCACACGTCCATTCAAGACTGCTACTATATACTACCACCATTCAGTGTACACGCGTTCATTCAAACATGTTACTACACGGCCGGCCCACACAGAGCACACATTCCCATTCACGAGAGCACATTAGGCGATTTAATACTTTCAAGACCCTCCCTCCTCCCCCCCCCCTTCCTTCCTTCCTTCCTTCGTCAGAGCCCTTCATCTCCCTTCATGTCTCCATCCGGCAACAAGCATCGTGTGTTTACAGGTCTAGGAAGAAACTCCGGTCAGAGCCGGATGCAGAAGGAACCAGTGATTCTGAAGAGGCTGAGGAGCCAGATTTTATGGACAAAACCGGATCACGTAAAACAGGGTGGTGAATTAGGCCTTCTGATGTGTTCAACCGTGTCTTGAGGTGGTTCCGAGGATCAGTGTTCTCGCGGCCCGGTCTCTGAGCAGGCGCTCTGGTTGGTGGTGTGGTGAAGGGAGTCATTAAACTCGCGGTATAGGTGATAAATGTAGCAAGCAGTTTATAACTAAAACTGTATTGCCGGTTCCTGGAGATTAATTAATGTTGTTGGATTAATGATCAGAGATTAATCCTTAATCCGTGATGACGGTACCTGGGATTATTCGGGTGAATGTGGGATTTCACCTGTGGTGATTCGCTTTGCCTTAGATTCTTAACCTAATGGCATCCCTCCCACCTCCCTTCCGCTCGCTAATCCCTTCTATTCCCTCCCTCTCCCTTCCATCCTGTTCCATGTTGTCATGGGCCGCGCCCCTCCTTCCCCCCCCCCCAACCCACCTCCTCTTCCCCCCTAGCCCACCACCACTCCCCCCCCAATACCCACCTCCTCCCCCCCTAGCCCACCACCCGTCAGTCACCTGCTGGGGCGTGTCCCTCATCCCCTGGGTCTATCCCTAACCACTGTCGTCCACGCCTCACCCTTCGAAAAATCCGAGGATCAACGTCCCTGCGGCCCGGTCTCTAACTTGGCCTCTTGGTTGGTGGTCTGGTCAAACTTTAACATCTATTATGTTAAATGCCTCGGTGGTAAATTTCAACTGATGGTTAATAATGGTAACGGCAAGGGTTATATATGTTACCTGGTTGATGGGGTTCTGGGAGTTCTTCTACTCCCCAAGCCCGGCCCGAGGCCAGGCTTGACTTGTGAGAGTTTGGTCCACCAGGCTGTTGCTTGGAGCGGCCCGCAGGCCCACATATACCTGGTTGATGGGGTTCTGGGAGTTCTTCTACTCCCCAAGCCCGGCCCGAGGCCAGGCTTGACTTGTGAGAGTTTGGTCCACCAGGCTGTTGCTTGGAGCGGCCCGCAGGCCCACATACCCACCACAGCCCGGTTGCTCCGGCACTCCTTGGAGGAATAAATCTAGTTTCCTCTTGAAAAATGAAAATGAAAAGGTTCTTATGAGTTCAACACATTTGTCATTCCAGTAGACAGCATAGCAATATAATTTTCTTTTACTATTAGTGTTCTCTGAACACTAATGTTAAAAGACTATTACACAAACCACCTTGGTTACCTTGAGGTGATTCCGGGGCTCAGCGACCCCGCGGCCCGGTCGTCGACCAGGCCTCCACGTTGGTGGACTGGTCAACCAGGCTGTTGGAGGCGGGTGACGCAGGGTGTTGGTAGTGTGAGCAGCGAGCGGTTGAGGAAGCTGAAGGAAATCATTAGCCAGCCAGGGGTCAGTGTTGGTATTATGAGTGACTGGGCACACAGCAGGGGACTCCCTCACCCCCTGGACTGAACCCCTGGGGGAGGGGGAATGCTCACCACCAAAGGAAAAGGTCAGGGTATGGGGAGCGCCACCACCTGGAACACCTTACCTTGAGGTGCTTCCGGGGCTTAGCGTCCCCGCGGCCCGGTCGTCGACCAGGCCTCGTAGCCTGGTGGATAGCGCGCAGGACTCGTAATTCTGTGGCGCGGGTTCGATTCCCGCACGAGGCAGAAACAAATGGGCAAAGTTTCTTTCATCCTGAATGCCCCTGTTACCTAGCAGTAAATAGGTACCTGGGTGTTAGTCAGCTGTCACGGGCTGTTTCCTGGGGGTGGAGGCCTGGTCGAGGACCGGGCCGCGGGGACACTAAAGCCCCGAAATCATCTCAAGATAACCTCAAGATAAGATAACCAGGCTGTTGAACACCAGGCTAGTTCAGGTAGATGACCGCATCAGGCTCCAGCTACTATGAGGGAAACAGAACGGAGGATGTTTTAGATTCAGCTACTCAGAATAAAAGTTCCAAGTAGCACGGACTATGGCGAGCCCGTTGTGGGCTTACCTGGCACAGGAGCGGGGCTGTAAGTGCCTTACCTGACAGGAACGGAGGAGATGCGCAGTATATAGGTGGGATTGGTGGACAGTGGCGCGTATTGTGGCCAGGTTCGAAAATTAGGATTCGCAGATGTCACTCTGCTCTGGTAGCCAGGCTGGTGATCTATGTTTTCATGTTTTCACAGCTTCCCCGACGACATAGCTGCCCTGTTGCCATAGCATCCCCGTGGCCATGTACCGTTGTCCCAGTGCCTTCATTGTTTCCTAATGTCTCCTTTTGTTTTCTTTCCAGGTAAGGTGACCTCGAAGATGTCGGCCAGACAGTCTCTAGAGGCTATAGCGGGTAGGTGACATTCGAGTACATTCTGGAATGGAATGGTGGAATGAACTAAATGTCGGTTGATTCTAGAAATAAAGCTTGACTAGGAAATGTGACAATTTTATCGAAAGAACTGCACATTCCATGAGCTTACTAAGCTAGTAAGGGGGGGATACAGTCGGCTTACTAGGCTAGTTGGAGGTACCGTAAACTTACTAGGCTAGTTAGAGGTACCGTAAACTTACTAGGCTAGTTGGAGGTACCGTAAACTTACTAGGCTACGAGACGAACCGTAAACTTACTAGGTTAGCAAGGAAAACCAATACACACATTGCCTCTACACATGGTAATATTGGAACTAGTCGACCCGGAGCCCGTTAAGTTGCTTAACTAATAATGTAAAGTAACTTTAAATGAAGGATGGAAGTGTGAAGTCTGTAAGTGTGCTCCACCTTAAAGCTGATGTCGCCCCGATGGTTGCAGCCACGACACCTAAGGCTGAGGATGTGTAGTTAGCCCATCATCATCAATCATCATCAATCATCATCAGCAGACATCAATCATCAATCATCTATGAAGTACAGCGTTGGAGAAAGTAGGCTGTGGAAGTTTTCTCTCACCTAAATATATATATATATATATATATATATATATATATATATCAAATATTAAAACGATTCGGATTTTTAGGGAAATCAGCGGAGCTACATTTTTAAACTCGATTTTAAAAAATTAAATTTTTCTCCCTAAGGAAAATGTTAACTTTAGGTAGTGGTTTGATTAGCGTGGAGGTACTGTACACTATCAGGAGTTGTACGGTAACAGCACGGAACTGTGCTTGGGGGGGGGGTGGCAGTAGCCCAGTGCACGCCACACCGTGACGGTGATACGTGTGTCATCGTGGCTGAGATACGTGTGTCATTATGGCTGAGATACGTGTGTCATTATGACTCCCTGAAGGTTTCTCACAATTGCAATTAAAAGTCCAACCGACTTTTCCAGTTTGGAGCGGAAAAAACTGTTGATTTGAAGAAGCATTGTGTGTGTGTGTGTGTGTGTGTGTGTGTGTGTGTGTGTGTGTGTGTGTGTGTGTACACATCCACAGGAAGCAGCCCGTAGCAGCTGTCTAACTCCCAGGTACCTATTTACTGCTAGGTGAACAGGGGGGCATCAGGGTGAAAGAAACTCTGCCCATTTGTTTCCACCTCCACCGGGGATCGAATCCGGAACCTCAGGACTACGAATCCCGAGCGCTGTCCTCTCAGCCGTCAGGCCCAATGTAGACTAAGTTGATGCATGATCTGTTTTCAACTTATCACCTCCTAGATGTGATAATTTTATTATTTAATAAACTCAGGAAGTTGCATCCCGTCATCCTGTTTTGTAAAAATTGGCACACAATTGCTAATTGCACAATTGCACACAGTATAACAATTGTTCTTAACACATTAATTTCAAAATAGACAACTTAACAAGCCTGTTATGTATGGGCACTTTGAAAGCCAGTTGGTAAGAGACTTCGTGTTTGTACACACATGTATTGATTGACTGTTTTTAATTATTGTTTGAGATTAGTTGTGCTAGAGTTTTGTCGGCTGTAGGTGAGGATATTTCCTTGCTTTATTGTAATGTATATATTGTATTTTTTTGTTGTGACGGTAAAGCGTTGGTGTTCGGCTGTTTCAAAAGCTAGGGGCAGGGCCTCGTCACATTAGATAAAAAAAAAGAAAAACTGGAGCTTTCGTCTGTGGTAAGGTAATGGGAAGACACACAAAACACAAGTAAATTAACAATGAAATTTTAATTACTTTAGAAAAACAAGACATTAATAAAGTTAAGCATAAAATATAAAAGACAAGTCAACAAACAAAATAATATGAATAATCACTGCCAATGAAAGTTACGTTAAGACAAGTGAGTTACAGTGATAGCAAAATAAATATGAATGGAGCTGGAATATTGGCTTCGAGCTGCCACCTCCCTTAGTACACGAAAGCCAAGGCTTAGTCTACCAGCGAGAGATGTCAACTGCAAGGAGCACTGAGATATTCTGACAATACTGGGCCACTGCAGCCCAGACATCAACTTGTGGCGGAGGGCAGGTGCGACGGGACACCAGCCAATCAGCGACAGGCAGGCAAAGGACAAGCAGTTTGCTGATTTACGGTGGCGGTAGCTAGCAGGTGTCACTGTGTGCTGGGTACGATTTGCTCTCTGGGCAAAACGTTTGGCGATACTTGCTGGACGTATCTTCTATATTATCTGTTGTTTTTACGTACTTTGTAGGGAAGAGCAGGCTCAATCTCTCTTGAAGGAGATTATCGTCACATTGTATTTTAAATAAGATAAAAAATAATGTACAAAACTTTTTAAACGGCGCTTTATATTAGCATAAACGACATTTGGTTCAACAACATAAGATACAGTTTGACTGAGAATTATATAAAATATATATAATTGTATTATATTTCCTTGTAAATTGATGTAAATATGATCTTTATATTGTATATTATTTAATAAAGAGAAACCAATACAGTTGGGAGGCACTTTCCTCTCGTGGGCTCCTAAGTGTGACCTGGCACTAAGTGAAACATCTCACACACACACATATATAATATATATATATATATATATATATTATATTATATATATAATTGTATATTATATATATTATATATATATATATATTATATATATTGTGACTGTAACGCGTTGGTGTTCGGCTGTTTAAGGCTAGGGGTATGGCCTCGTCACATAGTTATAAAAAAAAAAAGAAAAAACTGGAACTTCGTCTGTGGTAAGGTAAGGAGAAGACACACAAAACACAAGTAAATTTTAACAATGAAATTTTAATTACGTTAAATAAATCAAAACATGAAAAAATGGACAAACAAATTCTTATAATAAAATCAATCAATCAAAATAATAAGAATACTTAAATGACACAATGAAAAGTTACGTTAAGGCAAAATAACAAGAAGTGCAATACAAAATTAAATGGGAGGTGCTGGAATATTGGCTTTAAGCTATCACCTCTCTAAGTACACGCTAACGTCTAGCTGGGAGGAGTGATAACTACGAAAGCACTGAACATTCTGAGGTCTGAGGTCGTGGCGACCCCAGACATCAAGTAGTATGGGGGGGCGAGTGCAGGTGCAGCCAGACCGGCGACCAATCAGCGGGGCCGGTAGCGATCAACGAGTAGTTTGGCGGTTTGAGTCTGAACAGGTGTCTCTGGCTGCAACGTTTTGCGCTCTGGCAAGCCTTGCTGGTGTTGTTGTCGTTGTTGGACATTTCTTCCATAGTAGTTTTATATAACCACAACGACGTAATTGTGGAGGGAAGAGCAGGCTCAATCTCTTGAAGGAGATTATCGTCACAATATATATATATATATATATATATATATATATATATATATATATATATATATATATATATATATATATATATATATATATATATATATATATATATATATATATAACTTTTAATGACACAAACATAGCAGCCAAATTAGCATGCAACAAGGATGAAGTTGAGCTGGATCTAGGTGTCCCCCATCCTCTTAGATTAAGAAGAATGCAAATTCAGGATTTGGACCTGAATCCAAACATTCAGGTCCATTGAGTGTGCGACATAGCGGTTGCAAGGATCTGGTTCGACTACTCTTGCCTGTGACAGGTTCGATCACCCTTGCCTGTGGCAGGTGGCTACAGGTGACTGATCTCCAATGTGTAAACTCTGTGAGCAGGAATTGGGTCGTGATCTTACCACACTACGTTATTAATAAATGTCCAGTCATGAGACCATTCAGACCTGCCTTTGTGGTACCTAGACATGTGCTTGATATCCAAAGTTTACCAGTGCAGACTACTGGTCACATGGCCCTGTATGACTAACCATTGAGATGAGGATTTTTAGCATCACATAGCTATCGACACACTGTGTAGCCCTTCATCTATTCTAGAGTAGCTGCATAAATGCAGATATATACCCAATTATGTTGATCGAAAAAGTGAATGAATGAATTGATAAATGTGGTCGTGGTGCTCGAAGAATCGGTGGGAGATTAATCAGTGATCACGCGCCACACATGTTCATCTTAGGCATCTTAGACATCAGCAGTAAAATAGGTACCTGGGTGTTAGTCAGCTGTCACGGGCTGCTTCCTGGGGGTGGAGGCCTGGTCGAGGACCGGGCCGCGGGGACACTAAAAGCCCCGAAATCATCTCAAGATAACCTCAAGATAGGCTTCCGTCTTGATCATGGCAGCCTCGTTACCACACGTGTGTGTGTTAACCTTCCGGTCACTTGTGTTGCTCGTAAACGTAATGGTCTTCCCTAGTGATAGACCCAAGTTTGCTACATCAACATTTAATCTACAAAGAATTTTTGGTTAATTTTAGATAAATTTTTTCAGTTATATATTTATGCAAAAGTGGTGCTATATTTGTTGAGAGTGCGACGTGTGTGAGTTATATGATGTGAGGATTTGTGTTTAATTAGGACAGGTTTCCAGGCGACTACAGCTATGTGTATCACAGCTGATTACGTGAAGCATGAACTGGATGCCTGCTTGATACCTGCTTGATGGAGTTCTGGGAGTTCTACTCCCCAAGCCCAGCCCGAGGCCAGGTTGAAATTTGAAATTGAAATAAGTTTATTGAGGTAAAATACACACAAAGGGATGAGGTAGCTCAAGCTATTCTCACCCCGTTCAGTACATCGTGTTAATACATATATAGACACACATCACAAGCAATAAACATATTACCGAACATTCTGAGAGATAAACATACATTTCCTCCTTCACAAGTAGTATGGTATCAGACGTACACAAATACTTTTATGACCGAGGTATACTGTATAGACAATTTGCAAGAAACATGCAGATAATTCAACAAAAGATTACAGTCTGCAAAATTCTTATATCTCTCAAGAATATCATCAACCTTTCCGTTGAAGGCCAGGTTTGACTTGTGAGAGCTTGGAGCGGCCCGCAGGCCCACATACCCACCACACCCCGGTTGGTCCGGCACTTTTTTTTAGAAAACAGTCTAGTTTTCTCTTGAAGATGTCCACGGTTGTTCCGGCAGTATTTCTATTATATTTGAAAATTGGATATGAAGTGTGGAAGCGTCAAGCTGTTGTGTCAGGCTGTGGCGTGTCCTGAGGGTCACTAAGTGCTGCCAAACACTTAATAACTTCCTTCAATATTATCACCTTAACAACTAACCCCAAAATATTTATTGATGCTATCTGCTACAGGAGACCATAGTGTTCTTATCAAACTGCTTCAAGACACTTACAAGAGTATTACAAACAACACTTAAGTTGGGTTCAACTTGAGCTCACACTTAAATTGGTCGAGAGGGAACTTGGAACTTGGTTGCTAGTTTGTTGATATTGTGTGGATTAGTGAGGTGTGGTAGCCAGGGGGCGCCACTGACAGTGTGTAGTAATGGGTGGTCGTTCGTGGTGATGGCTGTGACCTCGTCGTCCCGGTCGTCAACGAGAGATGGGTCCTTGTTGACGTATCACCAAAGGTATTTCGCACTCGTTAGAAACAATTGTGAGATCAGAAAGCTATAGTGAACTTTGGATGATTTCATTCAGTTCGTGTGAAGAAATTTTGTTTCATACAGTTTTGCAGCATTGTCATGTAGCTCGGTGAATGTGCATCATGGTATCAGCCGTGATTGACATAGTGTCTCGTTACCTGGAATATACCTAGAGAGTTTCGAGAGTTCTTCTACTCTACAAGCCCAGCCTCAGGCCACGCTGGAAACGACTTGTGATAACTTGGTCCAACAGGCTGTTGCTTGAAGTGACCCGCAAGCTGCTGCTGTTAATTGTATTCCTGTGGGTTATCTTGAGATGATTTCGGGGCTTAGCGTCCCCGCGGCCCGGTCTTCGACCAGGCCTCCTTTTTGGTTACACACCCCCAGGAAGCAGTCCGTAGCAGCTGTCTAACTCCCAGGTACCTTTTTACTGCTAGGTAACAGAGGCGTCAGGGTGAAAAAAACATTTTACCCATTTGTCTCCGCCTAAACCGGGGATCGAACCTGGAACCTCAGGACTACGAATACGAAACGCTGTCAAACTCGGCTGTCAGGTACTACTCAACAGGTAGTCTAACTACAAAGTACGTTGTTAAACTGCCTTTTGATTAAACTGCCTTAAACAGCTCTGGGTGAGAGCAAGGGAGCAGATTAGTAAGTTATGATTCTGGGAGTTATGATTAGTAAGAATTTGAAACAAAAGGATCAATGCATAAATGTTCGTAATAAGGCAAATCGGACACTTGGATTTCTTAATCGCAGCGTTAGTAACAAGACACCTGGTGTGGTTCTCAAGCTATATCTTGCTTGATATAGCTTGAGTTAGGCCCCATTTAGATTATGCAGTTCAGTTTTGGTCGCCATAGAATGGATATAAATTCACTTGAACGTGTCCAGCGTAAGATGACTAAGTTAATTCCCCAAATTAGAAATCTTTCATTTGAAGAAAGATTAACAAAGCTTAAGTTGCATTCACTGGAAAGGCGAAGAGTTAGGGGTGACATGATGGTTCTTATGAGATAGATCACTTGCGTCTAACTATCGACCAATTAGCCTAACGTCTATTGTGGGAAAGTTACTCGAATCTATAATAGCAAATAAAATTCGTCTTCATCTTGAAAAACATAAATTAATAATTGAGTCGCAACATGGTTTTATAAATGGCCGTTCATGTTTAACAAATTTGTTATCTTTTTATTCTAGCATTGTTGAGGCAGTTGATAGTGGTAAGGATTGTGATGTTGTGTACCTTGACTTTAGCAAAGCTTTTGATACAGTGCCACATGAAAGACTGATTAAAAAGATAGTCTCATGGTATTGGGGGTGCTATATTAAGCTGGATTAGGGCATGGCTATACCAAAGGAAACAGAGTTAGTATAAATGGAATCAAGTCAGAGTGGGAAAATGTTGTAAGTGGAGTGCCTCAAGGCTCTGTCCTGGGACCTCTGTTGTTTATAATATATATAAATGATTTAGATTCAGGTTTGAGTAGCAACATTTGCAAATTTGCCGATGATACGAAAATCGGTAGGGAAATTAATTCGGAGGAGGACTCACTATCACTTCAAGTTGATCTAGATAGGGTTTTGAAATGGTCAAAGGATTGGCAGATGCAGTTTAATGCTGATAAATGTAAAGTTCTGAGGTTAGGTAATGATGATAGAGTTACAAGATACGAGCTAGATGGTGTTGTGATTGCGAAGTCGGATTGCGAAAGGGATCTGGGAGTTATGATTAGTAAGAATTTAAAACAAAAGGATCAATGCATAAATGTTCGTAATAAGGCAAATCGGACACTTGGATTTATTAATCGCAGCGTTAGTAACAAGACACCTGGTGTGGTTCTCAAGCTATATCTTGCTCTAGTTAGGCCCCATTTAGATTATGCAGTTCAGTTTTGGTCGCCATATTATAGAATGGATATAAATTCACTTGAACGTGTCCAGCGTAGGATGACTAAGTTAATTCCCAAAATTAGAAATCTTTCATATGAAGAAAGATTAACAAAGCTTAAGTTGCATTCACTGGAAAGGCGAAGAGTTAGGGGTGACATGATAGAGGTTTACAAGTGGGTGAATGGACATAACAAAGGGGATATTAATAGGGTATTAAAAGTATCAACACAAGACAGAACACGAAACAATGGGTATAAATTGGATAAGTTTAGATTTAGGAAAGACTTGGGTAAATACTGGTTCAGTAACAGGGTTGTTGATTTGTGGAACCAATTGCCGCGTAACGTGCTGGAGGTGGGGTCCCTCGATTGTTTCAAGCGCGGGTTGGACAAGTATATGAGTGGGATTGGGTGGTTATAAATAGGAGCTGCCTCGTATGGGCCAATAGGCCTTCTGCAGTTGCCTTTGTTCTTATGTTCTTAGAGGAGCGGGCAGATAACAGCAGTACTCTTCCCAGTGAGACATGGGGAGGGTTTGGATGCTGCCACTTTGGTATTACGATGTTCAGGGGGTTCGCCTACCTTGAGGTGCTTCCGGGGCTTAGCGTCCTTGCGGCCCGGTCCTCTAGAGGTTATCTTGAGATGATGATGATATGATTTCGGGGCTTAGTGTCCCCACGGCCCGGTCCTCGACCAGGCCTCCATCCCCAGGAAGCAGCCCGTGACAGCTAACTAACTCCCAGGTACATATTTACTGCTAGGTAACAGGGGCATCAGGGTCAAAGAAACTCTGCCCATTGTTTCTCGCCGGCGCCCGGGATCAAACCCGGAACCACAGGATCACGCGTCCAGTGTTCTGTCCGCTCAGCCAACGGCTACCCCAAGGTTATTTAATTCTCAGATTTTGATCATCTGTGCTGTGATCTTCACAAGTTTCTGAACTGTTAAGTTCCCGTTGGTGAGTGTGGAGACAGTGTCTAACGACCGCGAGGCTAGGATCTTGGATCCTAGACCGCCTGGGTCTAGATCCTAGGATCAGGACCGCCTAGGATCTTAGTCGGAAGATTAACGTTGTCGTGAAGGGCTGAAGGAATGTCTCCCTTTCCCACAGTGTCTCACTCTCTCTCTCTCTCTCGCCCCTCCCGCCATTTCTCCTTGCCTTTCCCTTGCGTTCAATTTACCTGTCAGAGAGGCTGCTAGTGTTAGTGTGATCGTTAATAGGGGACATCCGGGCCACTTATATCGTGAGTTTTCCCTCATCCTTCCTTTTTTTGTTAGGGCTGTTTGCTCACTTCCTCACATTCCTCATCCGTCTTCCTCATCTTCCTCCTCTCCCTTCCTTCCCCCTTACCATCCTCCCCCTCCTCCTCCCCCCCTACCTTCCTCCCCCTCCTCCTCCCCCCCCCTACCTTCCTCAACCCCTTCTCCCATCACACCAAGCACCGGCGTCCAACAGCCTTTTTGACCAAACGACCAACCAGGAGGCCTGGTAGGAAACCGGGCCGCGGGGACGTTGATCTCCGGAACCTCCACAAAAGTAGGTTGGTAGAAAGCTTAAGTAATAAGGCTTTCTGTCCCGCGTAGGGTCTAAAACCCTATACCTGATCCATAAAACGGGGATAAGTCCACTACGGGCTCGCCTTAGCCCGTGCTACTTCTAACTTTTGTTCCGAGTAGCTGACTCGAAAACAACAACAACAGGGGATTGTTGTTACTTGTATGTCAGGAATTCTGTAGTGTAAAAACCGTAACATTGTTCCGTGTGTCGCTCGCTCGCGTTCATCTGTTACTTATGACTGCTGTAAACATTAGCGGAAAAAAATGGAAAATCACGATAGCATAGTTATCTGAACGTAACTTTTTACGAGGTCTCCTCTACACACCCTTTGTTTCCCTGAATGTTGAACCTTCACCCTTTCCCCGCCCCTATTTGCCCTTTCCCACCCCCTATCCACCCTTTCCCACCCTATCCACCCTTTCCCCCACCCTATCCACCCTTTGTTCTCCCATCCACCCTTTTTCCCCCCAATGTGAAAGGGTGGACCCTTTCCCACATCCACCCCCCCCCCCGGTCAGGCTGCTAAGGGAAGGGGGGGGGGGAAGGTGTATTAGGGTTAACTCTTACAAATGACGATGCAACAAACCCAAGTTTTCTGATAGTCAACACCGTATATATTACTAGAAGCAGGTGCATTAGTTTAAGTTAGACTGCGTTAGACGCTGTTAAGTTCGTTTGACTGATAATTCCTTGAACAGCGAAGTTCTCGACCTAACGGTATCCAACGATCAGGAGAAGTTAACAGGGGAAACAATGGATCAGATTGATTGATTGATAAAGATTAAGCCACCCGTAAGGTGGCACGGGCATGAATATCCCGTAAGAACACAGTATCAGATTCCAACCCCCCCCCCCCCCCCCCCCCCTTGATGATAAAACCAAAATGTTGGATTGAGCGAGTTGGCGGGTAGTGTAAAATAGACCTAATGAGAATATTACAATTAGAGATCAATGAGAACGCCAGCGGTTCCCGGATCTAGTTCACCTTTTTTTCAGCAGATTAACAATACTTTTTGGGCTTAAAGGTCGGGTTTAATGCCGGGAGACTGCACGAATAGTCTGATTAACCGAGCTAGCACAAGGAATGAGAGATTGTGCGGACACCAAAATTCGAAGTGATCACAGGTACATGTCAATGTGTTTGTTGATTTCGGGGCTTAACGTCCCCGCGGCCCGGTCCTCGACCACGCCTCCTTTTTTGTTTGCACACCCACAGGAAGCAGCCCGTAACAGCCGTCTTTAACTCCCAGGTACCTATTTACTGCTAGGGTGAACAGGGGCATCAGGGTGAAAGAAACTTCCCACATGTTTCCGCCTCCACCGGGGATCGAACCCGGAACTTTTGGACTACGAATCCCGTGCGCTGTCCACTCAGCTGTCAGGTTCCTCAGCACAGAGAGGTCGCCCAGTTATGCCTCTTGTGTACAGGGAGTGGTTACCTTACCTTACTGTACCTTTCCCTTTCCTTTTCCTGTCCTTAGGGGAGGCCTGGTCGACGACCGGGCCGCGGGGATGCTAAGCCCCGGAAGCACCTCAAGGTAACCTCCTTACCTTACGAGTGTTGAAAAGTTCTGGATCCTTGATGATAGAGTTCTCTCTGAGCGTACCTAGTGCTCCTCTGCTTTTCCATCGGGGCTGTTCTGCACATCCTGCCGTGCTTCCTGGTCTCGCCTCGTGTTATTTCCGTGTTCAGATTTAGAACCAGTCCCTCTAATACAATGAGGCAAACTTATGAAATTAGGTGAACATATTTTTCTCTCGGCCAAATGAGTACAGTAATATTTTGTTGGTTTAGAAAACAAACAGAAGTAAAGTTATACATAATACAGTGCTAAATGTTTATATAAATTGAAACATAAATTCAAAATTCTTATAAAATATTAAATATCAAATGTTTCGTTTGTAGCGTGCTAGTCAAGCGAGAACTTAAGGCAGCTAAGTGGCCACTTAAGAGAAATTAGTTATTTTTGTTTAATCACGTACCGGGATCCCCTAATGTCGTAACTTAGTGTGAGAATACATCTGTTCCTGGCTGTACCTGGATGGGATTGAGAGTTGTACTCCCAGCCCGAGGCCAGGCTTCACTCGAGAGCTTCTCACACAACAAAGACACACACACTTAGGCGGGACCAAAGAGCCAGAGCTCAACCCCCGCAAGCACAATTAGGTAAGTACGCGCGCGCGCGCACACGCGCACACACACACACACACACACACACACACACACACACACACACACACACACACACACACACACACACACACACACACACACACACACTCACTCACTCACTCACTCACTCACTTACTTCCCGCAATGACAAATATTGCTGGAACAAACGTGGACGTCTTCAAGAGAAAAGTAGATAGCTGCTTACTGCTAGGTGAACTGAGGCATGAGGTGGAAAAAAAATGCACATTCCTTTCTGCCTCGACCGGGAATCTATCCCGGGCCCTTTGGACTGCGACTCCCACGCTGTGTGTACACGAGGCTCTAATTTAGTGAATTAGAGTCACTATTCAGATTCCTTTCATTGTACCGGGGACATGACGCCATGGGCCTCATCTCTCTCCACCCTTCATGTTCATGTCCTTGTTTTGCTGGCTAAATGACATTAAAGCAAAGTATATTTGTTTATATAAATTAGTTTTGCGCATATAAATTTGACTAAAAATTGCCTCGTTGGTAATGTGTGAGTGGAACTTGTATATGTTGATTGTTTCCCTTTTGTTGTGAGGGTGGTTACCTTGAGGTGCTTCCGGGGCTTAGCGTCCCCGCGGCCCGGTCGTCGACCAGGCCCCCTGGTTGCCGGACTGATCAACCAGGCTGTTGGACGCGGCTGCTCGCAGCCTGACGTATGAGTCGGGTGTGTGATAGTTCCCACACCATGGAAGAGCAGCGTTGTCAGGTGTGTGTGTGTGTGTGTGTCCTGGTGTTGGTTATCAAGCAAGAGGTGGAGATGTCATGGCGTGTGGTGGGAAGACCTTCGGTGGTGATAGTGGGTATCGCGATATGTGGCAACGGTGTGTGTGTGTGTGTGTACCCTAAGGCGTCTTTGTGTCTGGCCTCCCTCCTCCTCCTCCTCCCTCTCCTGCACCTGTTGTTTCGTCTCCTCTACCGTCTTGATGGGGTTCTGGGAGTTCTTCTACTCCCCAAGCCCGGCCCGAGCCCTTGACACCTGCTTGATGGGGTTCTGGGGGTTCTTCTACTTCCCCAAGCCCGGCCCGAGCACTTGACACCTGCTTGATGGGGTTCTGGGAGTTCTTCTACTCCCCAAGCCCGGCCCGAGCCCTTGACACCTGCTTGATGGGGTTCTGGGAGTTCTTCTACTCCCCAAGCCCGGCCCGAGGCCAGGCTTGACTTGTGAGAGTTTGGTCCACCAGGCTGTTGCTTGGAGCGGCCCGCAGGCCCACATACCCACCACAGCCCGGTTGGTCCGGCACTCCTTGGAGAAAACTATATCTAGTTTTCTCTTGAAAATGTCCACGGTTGTTCCGTACAAGGTAAACTTAGGACCCAGGAACTGTAGGAACTTTAGGAAACTAAACAAGGACCCGTGTGTGTGTGTGTGTTTTCTTTAGCGTCTGTCGGCCTGTGCGTGTGTGCATGTGTCCAGCGCACTCAAGTTGAGAAGTAAGTCATTGTTAGTGGAGTGAGTGTGTCCGAATGCGTGGGACGGCATAATGACTTAAGTGAGGTGTTTGGTCTGTCTTAGCGATGTGTTCCTCCTGCTTCCCCGCTCATTCAAGCTGCTGCTTTGACATCATTATAAATGGTTTATACATTATAAGGATACATACATTATACATATTCATGCACTTAAACGCGTTGCTTCGACCATAATTTCCTGACAGTGTTTTATTAAAATAGGTTTTATTTATTTGGTATTGGAGGATTGTATTTGGTATTGGAGGATTGTATTTGGTATTGGAGGATTGCATTTGGTATTGGAGGATTGCATTTGGTATTGGAGGATTGCATTTGGTATTGGAGGATTGCATTTGGTATTGGAGGATTGTATTTGGTATTGGAGGATTGTATTTGGTATTGGAGGATTGCATTTGGTATTGGAGGATTGCATTTGGTATTGGAGGATTGCATTTGGTATTGGAGGATTGTATTTGGTATTGGAGGATTGTATTTGGTATTGGAGGATTGTATTTGGTATTGCCCCCGAAAGGAGAGCTTATTGGGCAGCGTTGTCATCCTGTGAGGGGAACACTCAGCCGTTACCTTGCGGTGATTTCGAGGATCAACGCTCCCCACCCCACGCCCCCCCCCCCTGTCTCGCCCCCCCCCCCCCCTGTCTCTGATCAGGCGTCCTAGTTGGCGGTCTGGTCAACCAGGCTGTTGGACGCGGCTGCTCGCAGCCAAACGTACGGATCACAGCCTGGTTGATTCTTTGGAGGTGTTTGTGCACCTGAGTTGTACAATTATTGATTGATTTTGCACCGGTGAAGTTTGTGTATCAAAGCTCTCAAGGTAACCTCAAGGTAAGCCTGTTTTCCCGAATCTGCTAACCACTCCGGCCGTGTCTTGGGGTGGACGGTAGAGCGACGGTCTCGCTTCATGCAGGTCCGTGTTCAATCCCCAAGTCCACAAGTGGTTGGGCACCATTCCTTTCCCCGTCCCATCCCAAATCCTTATCCTTTCCCAGTGCTATATAGTCGCGGTGGCTTGGACACTTTCTCCCGCCAAGTCCCTTCCCTTCCGTCCATATAGACGAACGGTATTGAGAGTGGGTCGGTCTCCCGAGCCACTACGATGACTTGACTCTGAATCGTCTTGCCTCCAGTTGTATAGTGAACTGTCGGCCTCGACGTGTAGCGGGGGAGCCTCGACGTGTAGCGGGGGAGCCTCGACGTGTAGCCGGGGAGCCTCGACGTGTAGCCGGGGCCCCTCGTAATATTGCCCTTCTGGATATTTGGGTTGGAAAGCTGACCTTTACGGGTGTTTGTGTTCCCGTCTCCCCCTTCTCCCCCTCTCCCCTCCACCCTGTCTCCCCTCAACCCCCTCCCCCCATCAGTCTTAACCAGCCTGTCATTGATACTGTGAGAGCCTGAACCCCACAAACCCAATCCACCTCCCGACTCCAGCGTAACCCAGTCATCTTCTCTAGCCCAACCCTTCCCTGTGAACACAAAACCCAACTCCTGACGTGTGAATCACAGCGTGGTTGATCACGTATTCTTTGGAGGTGTTTGCCGAGTTCTCTCTTGAACACTGTGAGGGGTCGGCCAGTTATGCCTCTTATGTGTAGTGGAAGCGTGTTGAACAGTCTCGGGCCTCTGATGTTGATAGTGGAAACGGTGGAAACGAGGGACGGTGGTGGAAACGAGGGACGGTGGTGGAAACGAGGAACTTAAACCAAACAGGATACAGGACACAATCAGATCTACTGGTAGAAGGAAAACAGCGTGTAAAAGATCTGGGAATTGTGATATTTGACCTGACATATAGTCAACATAAGAGAGTAAATATAGCGGAACTGTTGCATTTTTGTTCCGGCGTGGCAGATGGAGAGGACCGTGTTGGAGATGTGTGTTGAGGCCTCGCAGTCATCTCACAGTGACTGCCGCGTCATTACTTCCTCAACAGTTCGTGATCGTGTGTGGTTGAGGTTCGTCAGTGGCTGGCTGGGAGCGCTCGGCAAGAAAGCCAGCAAAAAGCGCTAAAGGAAGCGGCGGTTGTGACACCGGGTATAGACACGTCATCAGTCCTCCTTGTGCTTCACTGGAGACATCTCCCGTCACGCAGGGTGCAGTCGCACCTCCACAGATCTCCAGTATCATCTATTGATACTGATGATGGCTCAAAAGGGCCACCACTTACGGGGTATTCATGTCCGTGCCACCTCTTGGGTGGCTTAATCTTCATCAATCAATCCTTGTGTTGCATCCATGTGTCCACCTTCATGGTGATAGTGTCTGGAAATAATGGCTTGCACTCCTAGCCAGGCTGTGGTGGGTATGTGGGCCTGCGGGCCGCTCCAAGCAACAGCCTGGTGGACTAAACTCTCACGGGTCAAGCCTGGCCTCGGACCGGGCTTGGGGAGTAGAAGAACTCCCAGAACCCCATCAAGCTGGTACCTTGTGGCTACCTTGTGGCTACCTTGTGGCTACCTTGTAGCTTCCGCGGATCAACGGCCCGGTCTCTGACCACGCCTCCCGGTTGGTCGTCTGGTCAACCAGGCTGTTGGACGCAGCTGCTCGCAGCCTGACGTGTGAATCACAGCCTGGTTGATCAGTCACAGAATTTGATTTTACAGCTAATTTTTAATATTTTCGCGTCGCTAATATTGAAGCTCGCTTATCTAGTGGTTGTATTTCTTCGTTTGTTCTTTTATTGTACAAAATAAATTATTTGAAATAGACTTTTTATATCTAATTCAAATTGACAGATTTTGGAATGTTTTTTCACATATCTGGAAGTGATTAATATAGGTTCATGTGGAACACGGGCGCAGGCAGGCGACGAGCACCTGTAATTTAATCAAATTACTGAATTTATTGGTGTGAAGTGTTGAGCGGAAGTAGGGGGGGAGGGGGGTAGGTCACGACCTGGTGACCTCGAGGGTAAACTGAGCAGTGCCCCTCCCTCTCCATCCCTCCTACTTCCATCCCTCCTTCCATCCCTCCTACCTCCATCCCTCCAGCCCCCCCCCCCATTCCCTCCCTTCCCCCCCCCTCGAGGGTTTTTACCAGGTGTGGCCCTGACTGAGTCACGTACGTCGTAAAGAGAGTGGAAATGTCACTTTAAAGAAGCACGTCAGTTACAGGCACTTGGGAGCAAATCTGGCGAGGTGGCTGCTGTAAGACCTCGTGTCCTTGGGGAGAACTGGATCTGGTCCACAGTCTTGGAAGACGCCTGCTAACTGTAAGGTAGGCTCGTGGGGGGGGGAAGGTGAAGGGGGGGTAGGTAGGTAGCTCAAGGTAGCTCAAGGGGGGGGAATAGGTAGGAAAAGTGACGGGGGGGGGCGAGTAGAGGTGAAGGGGAGTGAAAGTGAATGGGGAGGGAATGGGGGAGGTAAATTGACTGGAGTATTTAGGTGACATCGTCAGCGTGAGAGCTGGTCGGCCGAGCTGACAGCACGCTGGACTTGTGATCCTGTGGTCCCGGGTTCGATCCCGGGCGCCGGCGAGAAACGATGGGCAGAGTTTCTTTCACACTATGCCCCTGTTATCTAGCAGTAAAATAGGTACCTGGGTGTTAGTCAGTTGTCACGGGCTGCTTCCTGGGGCTGGAGGCCTGGTCGAGGACCGGGCCGCGGGGACGCTAAGCCCCGAAATCATCTCAAGATAACCCACTCCAGGTAGCCAAGTCCGGCTAAACCAGCATTTTGAAAGTAACAAGATAATCACAACTGATCAATTGTTCCACGTATACAACACTAACAACAATTTGAACTTAGTTACCAAATAAAATAGCTAAATAACTCTCAAGAAGAACACAGAACACATAAGGGTAGAGAACACAAGAGGTTGGCGCCATAAAAGCAGCACTTAGTACAAATGGAGCCTCGGGAAGACCATAGTGTCATGAATGTAACTTTGGCGTCGTGAGATCGCCATTGTAAGTGGTTGATAGAGAGCTTAGGCCAGATTCGCGAAGCAGTTACGCAAGCACTTACGAACCTGGGGCCAGATTCACGAAGCAGTTACGCAAGCACTTACGAACCTGGGGCCAGATTCACGAAGCAGTTACGCAAGTACTTACGAACCTGTCCATCTTTCCTCAATCTTTGACGGCTTTGGTTACATTTATTAAACAGTTTACAAGCATGAAAACTTGCCAATCAACTGTTGTTATTGTTATAAACAGCCTCCTGGTGCTTCGGAGCTCATTAACTGTTTAATAATTGTAAACAAAGCCGCCAAAGATTGAGAAAAGATGGACAGGTTCGTAAGTGCTTGCGTAACTGCTTCGTGAATCTGGCCCCTTGAGTGCGTCTTGCGTACCGTAAATACTGTGTTGGGGAGGGAGGGGGGGGGGGCAAGACTTTATTTTAATGAGGACCAGTTTACAAGTCTCCTCAATGTTCTTGGCGGAATATTGCCGGAACAACCGTGGACATCTTCAAGAGAAAACTGGACTGTTTTTTAAGAGAAGTGCCGGATCAGCCGGGCTGTGGTGGGTATGTGGGCCTGCGGGCCGCTCCAAGCAACAGCCTGGTGGACCAAACTCTCACAAGTCAAGCCTGGACTCGGACCGGGCTTGGGGAGTAGAAGAACTCCCAGAACCCCATCAACCAGGTATCAAGCAAACGGAGCGAAACATCTTAGAACCATCATTTGTGGGTTGGTCATTGTATCTTCAGCCACGTTATATGTATCGTACACGATAGATAGGCTAGGAGGGTTGCTTGGGTTTGTACGCTTCTGGTTAGATAAAATAGTTACTGTTTTTTGTTAATAAAACAAAAGATGCCACAATTATGCTTCTCTTTACAGCATCTCTTTACAGCATCGACATCTGTTTTGTCAGGCAGGTGACATGTATTACCTTACCTTGCGTTTATTTCGGGGATCAACGTCCCCGCGGCCCGGTCTCTGACCAGGTCTCTTGTTTGATGGTCTGGTAAAGTAGCGGCTGGTTGTTGGTTATCTTGCGATGATTGATTACCAAGATGATTACCTTGGTACTAGGCGCTAGGAAATATAGAGAACCTTTGTTGTTCTTATCTTGAGATAATTTCGGGGCTTAGCGTCCCCGTGGCCCGGTCCTCGACCAGGCCTCCTTTTTGTTACACACCCCCAGGAAGCAGCCCGTAGCAGTCGTCTATGAGGGCGGTGCATGAGGACATGAGGACTCTTGTCTCGGGAGTTAAGGCGGACGTTTGACTCATTCTGTTTCACACTTGATTGTTGTGGTCTGAAGGTCGCCGGAAACTGTTCTTAAGTGCCTGTAAATATAGAGGTCAACTAGTCTTTTGCTTGAAGGTTGTGATTGTGAGTGAGCAGGAGTTGTTTCTGGTTGTTCTTCCCATCGTCCTTTCCTCCTCCACCTCGCCTAATCATCCTTTCTCCAATCTCGCTTCCACCTCTAGTCCTCATCCATTTTCTCAGGTTCCTCCTTACGTCTACTGCTCCGTTTTCTTCAGTATTTGTTTACAGCTTATATGTTAACGAATATCAGTTCACTAATGAGTTCCTTGAGATACTCTGTATGCTGGTTTTAAAATCATGAGTGTTGTAGTGCATGTTCAATATATCACTAAACCTAGAAGTTAGTTGAGAAGAATGGAGGGTTACCAACGTGGTCCAGAAACATACAATGATTGACAGATCTCGTGTCTAACTATTATTCAATTAGCTTGACGATGAGTCACAATAACGTGGCTGACAATCGACTTGAGAATGGTCCAGGACGGACCGAAACGTCGTCGTCCCTTCACTTTCTAGTGTGTGGTCTGGTCTGGTCCAATTAGCTTATGAACTGCAGGGAAACTATTTGAAATGGGGGATTCAGATTGGCCATACTTAGATTTAAATTGGTTGTTGGTAGGTACTGGTGTGGCAGTTGGTGGTGTTGGGTGGGACACGTCGCCAAATTTGTACCTTTCCAAGCATGTGGCCAACTTTTTGAAATAAAATTTTGATCAGTGTCTGGTCCATAAAGGCTGACCGTCTGTTTATGGGTTCTCTCTCTCCTCAATACTAAATTTCTGGCTATTTCGTGATTGAAATTGGAATAAGTTTATTGAGGTAAAATACACACAAAAGTATGAGGTAGCTCAAGTTATTCTCACCCCGTTCAGTACATCGTGTTAATACATACATAGACACACATCACAAACAATAAACATTACCTAACATTCTGAGAGATAAACATATACATTTCCTCCTTTACACAAGTAATTTCGTGATTTTATGATTTTTGAAACAATTGGGGAGGAAGTAGGGGGCGGGGCGGGTGTTGGGGTATCAGGGTAGGGGAGGGTGGGAGCAGCTTCCTGCCACACCACCAGACCTCCAAGCACATCTCCAGCACATCCTACACGCCCTGTTGTAGGAGACGCTGTTCAAATATACTACAAAGAGGGTTGGACGGTTGAGCGACGGTTGAGCGTCATGCAGGTCGGCGTTCAATCCCCGACCGGCCAAGTGGTTGGCCACCATTCCTTTCACCCCCGTCCCATCCCAAATCCTGACACCCTTTCCTTCCAAGGGCTATATAGTCGTAATGGCTTGGTGGTTTCCCCTGATAATAGTAGTTCACTGCCGTAGTGAGATAAGATCACTGAAGAACTAAGAAAGCGGAAAATTTAAGGAACAGGTGAAACTCCTTTTCTCGAGATGAATTCGGGGCTTAGCGTCTCCGCGGCCCGGTCCTCGACCAGACCTCCTTTTTATTACCCCACCCCCCCTCCCAGGAAGCAGCCCATAGCAGCCGTCTAACTCCCAGGTACCTATTTACTGCTAGATAAACAGGGTCATAAGGATGAGAGAAACTTTGCCCATTTCTTTCCACTTCCGCCGGGGATCGAACCCGGAACCTTAGGACTATGAATCCCGAGCGCTGTCCACGCAGCCGTCAGGCCCCCCCCCCCCCCAGGGCTCTTTTGGACTAAATGAATGACGCCGCCAGAGCTGTTAGGTAGAAAGTGGGGCACAAGTGACTGAACGTGGTGAGAAGCGGAGGGGATATGCATGGTGGTAGTAAAGATAGAGAAGTAATTTAGCGTAGGACGGGGAGCCGGTCGGCCGAGCGGACAGCACGCTGGACTTGTGATCCTGTGGTCCCGGGTTCGATCCCGGGCGCCGGTGAGAAACAATGGGCAGAGTTTCTTTTACCCTCTGCCCCCGTTACCTAGCAGTAAAATAGGTACCTGGGTGTTAGTCAGCTGTCACGGGCTGCTTCCTGGGGGTGGAGGCCTGGTCGAGGACCGGGCCGCGGGGACACTATAGCCCCGAAATCATCTCAAGATAACCTCAAGGGTGACTAGCCAATGAGGAGAGAGTAAGGGAGGCGACACAGATGGTCACGTGTTGCAAACAAGTCCATCATGTGACGGGGACGGGGGGGGGGGGGTAGTTGAAGCAATAGTTGCAAATGTCATTCATTCTTAATTGGAAAACACTAATTAGTCCTGACGTGGCTTTTTTCAAAATAAAAGCTCGTTTATTGACAAATTTACTCCTATTCAAATATATTTGAAGCGGTTTACAGTGTTAAACATTATAACAGTTGTAAACCTTCAATAGGTAATGCTTTTGGCACTTCCGAATATTGGAATGGAAGGAGAAACAGATGAGAGTGAACTGGTAAACTGGATCAAGGTATGGGTAAGGTAACCTCAAGGTAAGGTATGGGTAAGGCGCCGGACACAGCGAGCCAACATGAAGGGACGGAAGTAGTCGGTGGGTAAGGGTGAGATGCCGCAGGGCTCTGTGTTGGGACCCTTTATTTCCCACCATCACGTGGGGTGGGAAACTCTCCCCTCCCTCCCTTCCCTAAGTCTCGGGTCCATCCTCTGCTGAACCACGTCTCCCTTTTCCCCCTTCCCCCTTCCCACAGCCTCTCCCCAACCACCTGACGGCATCTCGAATCATTAATAACAACACAAGATCGCAGGGCTGTTAGACTTGAATCACCACCAATGTCTCGAGATTTGCTTTATAAGTCACTGGTAGTTAGGTCAGGGGTCAGGAAGCTGGGGGGGGGGGGGAGGGGGGGCGGGTTGTCTCTTTTAATGGCGTCGTTTGCACGTTTATTTTGCGTCTGATGCATTTTTGTTGACATGTTTTTTCAATGGCCTTTTAATTGGTCCGTGTTCACCTTGTTTGGAGGTGGTAATTATGGTTGGTGCGGCCACCAGGTGGGAAGTGCATTTACCAGCGATATGTGTAGCTTGCAATTGCATCCACCGGGGGGGGATGGGCCCCCGGTGGCAGCTACAGCCACCGGGGGGATGGAGCCCCGGTGGCAGCTACAGCCACCGGGGGAGCTGTTCTAGGTGTATTCCTGATTATACTAATAGGAAATTAGGATAATGGGGAGGGACACTTCTCCCTAGTGTGTTGGTCCCTCCGTCAGGCCATTAACACGAAGACCAGGTCGCCGCCAGGGCCCTCATTAGTATGCATGCTGGATGAGACTTAGGGGGGGGGGAGGTGCTTTGAGAACCTAACCCTAAAGGAATCCAACCAAAGTGTGTGTGTGCTCACCTAGTTGTGCTTGCGGGGGTTGAGCTCTGCTCTTTCGGCCCGCCTCTCAACGGTTACTAACTTTTTTTCTCCACACCCCCCCCCTCACACACACACACACACACACACACGCACGCACGCACGCACGCACGCACGCACTGGAAGCAGCCAGTAACAGCTGTCTAACTCCCAGGTACCTATTTACTGCTAGGTAATCAGAGTGAAAGAAACTACCCATTTGTTTCCGCCTCCACCGGGGATCGAACCCAGAACCTCAAGACTACTAATCCGAAGCGCTGTCCACTCAGCTGTCAACCCCCCCCCCCCCCCCCCCCCCCCCCCCCTTGTAGATTAAGTGCTGACCTAGAGAGCGTGCAAAGATCCTTAACTGCTAGAATCCAGTTTATAAAACATCTAAATTATTATAAACTAAATTAAATCATTGCTATAAATCAGAATTAAAAGCAGGGGGGGGGGGCTAAGGAGAAAAATATTAGTGTTCTAGTATAATATGTAAGGTCTTCTGAATGCCCATTATTTTCTTCTCCGAGGCAATGGGTCACCACTATACATTGCCACCCCCTAAGCAAGTCGCCATTCCTCTTATGATCGAACACGTTTGTTTTCTGTTTTGCAGGTATGTGCAGGAGGAGGCAGGTGTAGTGGGGTCTTTACACATGAGAAAAGTATGTACCCCTCTGTTATCGCTCCCCTAGCCAGACCTGACTTGACTTGACTGGACTTGACTGGACTTGAACTGACGAAAATAAGGGATAAGATTATGTTTTATATCTGGTGTGCACGATATATGACGTCATAATATTTATGCAGGTACAGGAATTATAATAATACCTGTATTATTACAGGTGTTAGATGTTACTTAAGACCAGGGTAGGTGAGGTCAAGGACCCCTCCTTGCATCAAGACCTCCACACGACTGTCCTGAGGCAAGGGTTGTGAACATCCTGGTGATGTTTGAAGGTGTAGAGATAGTGTAAGCTACTCTATCCCCTTTGAGATGTATTTTATTGTCAAGAAAAGGTACTTTTCTTGTTCCCACAGCCAAGAGTACAGTTGGAATCTTCTAGGGTTGGTCTATGGCTGTTGATGTGACGTTCAGGGTGGCATAGGAACAGTTACCATGTTCAGTGTTTCCACTTTGATGTGGGGGAGTGTAATGTGTGAATCAAACTCCAGCATGTTCACCTCCACTCCTAACCCCGCCCGCATGTGGGTAATGAATGGTGTCATTACTCCGTCTACTCTCACTCACTCTAACTCTCTTTAGAGCTCTTATGCTCTCCCTCTCATCCCTCTCCCTCCTCTCTCTTCCCCCCCCTCTCTCTCTCTCTCTCTCTCTCTCTCTCTCTCTCTCTCTCTCTCTCTCTCTCTCTCTCTCTCTCTCTCTCTCTTTCTCTTTCTTTCTCTTTCTTTCTCTCTCTTTCTCTCTCTCCTTCTCTCTCTCTTTCTCTTTCTCTCTCTCTTTCTCTTTCTCTCTCTCTCTCTCTCCCTCCCTTGCCTCATGCGCGTGGATATTGCGTTATCCTGTTATCTCACTTCCTATTTAGTCAACATGGTAAATTTGTTCTGACTGGATATCCGTTCGAATTTGCTCTTGATTTTGTGAAATCTTGCTTGTGTGTGGTGTTCCGAGTGTGTTTGGGTATTTGAAATGGTAGATGTGGGTGAAGGGAAGTGGGTTACCTTATGTGGGGGCGGTTCCGGGTACCAACGTCCTCGCGGCCCGGTCTCTGACCAGTCCTGCTGGTGGTAGTTTGGTCAACCAGGTAAACGCAGCTGCTCCCAGTTTAACGTATGATTCAGCCCGGTTGATAAAGTATCCTGTTGAGGTGTTCATAACGTTATCTCTCCCTCAACACCGTAAGAGATTGGCTAGTTATGCTCCTCATGCTGTGAGGGAATGTTAAGAGATTAGTCTAAATCTTGATGGAACACTAAGTACGTATTGCACCTCTTTATTATTTTTTAACAGGAGCCATTTTGCACATCCTGCCATGTCTCCTGGCCTCGTGTCATGTCATTTCCGTGTACAGCTTTGGAACTCGTCTACCTTAATACATTCCAAATGTAAATTATCATGTGCGTCTCCCGTCTTGGCTCTAGGGCAGTGTTTCTTAATTTCTGCTCCCTGGAACCCCAAGGTAGCTAGAGGTTATCGAGTGTTACCCGTCTTGAGTACTGCTCACTTCCCCTTCAGAGCGGGAGAGATCTCGGAATTAGAGGAAATACAGAGAACATATACGGCACGCATAGACACGATAAAACGTCTAAATTATTGGGACCGTCTCAAAGCTCTCAAAATGTACCCTTTGGAAAGGAGACGAGAGATGTATCAAATAATATATACACGGAAGATACTGGAGGGCCAGGTCCCAAATTTGTACAGTAGAATAACAACATACTGGAACGAAAGGTACGGAAGGAAATGCAGAATAGAACCAGTGAAGAGTAGAGGTGCCATAGACACAATCAGAGAACACTCTGAACATCAGAGGTCCACATTTCAATACCCTCCCAGCAAGCATTGGGAAATATTACCGGAACCCCCTCCAGGTATCCATGAATGTATGTATGGATTTATGTAAGTATGCATGTATGTATGCATGTACGAGGTGTGTGTGGGAGTGGGAACGTAGAACATCATTATTGTGTAACAAAAAGCAGGCCTGGTCGAGGACCGGGCCGCGGGGATGCTAAGCCCTGAAATCATCTCAAGATAACCTCTAGATGGTATATATGTCGCAAGGTAATGATATATCTTACCATCGTACATATATAGACAATTATATAGTAGATATTTGGTACTGTTGACTTTATATAGTTCGAAAAAATTAAGCTAAGAACCAAACTTAAATATTCCTAGGCCTAGTAGGGTACATATATTAGGCCTAGGAAGGTTAGGTTAAGTTTTGTTTGCAACATCAGTACAAAAAGTTTTTCAGATTTGTCAAAGTTCAATAGTACCATTTTGTACTTTCTAATTACCTTTTGCGTCAATGTATTTAGGATTGTCCTCATCGTTGCTAGAAGTACTGGGTGAACAGGAGGATGAGATGGTATAGGAGTGAGGGGAGGGGGGTGGCGTATGAATGGGGAGGGGGAATGGGGGGTGCTGGCGTATGTATGGAGAGGGAGATGGGGGGAGGGTGGCGGCGTATGTATAGGACTGGAAGGTCTGGGTATCGATCCCCGGCTGTGTTTGTCTCTTGGGCTGCCAGCTGTCAGCTCTCAGGGCAGGTGTTGGGGAAAATTGTTTGATATTACGGTAATATATGGGGGAGAAGGTTGGAGAGGGGGTGGGAGCAGTGATGGGAAAAGAGGGGGTTCAAATGTGACAGGAAACACAGGCTACAAGGGGTGGGGGGGGTGGGGTCAGCCTCTACATCAAGGACACACTCATCTGTACTGAGCTGCTAAACGCCACAAACAATATGGTGAAAGTGCTGATAACCAAAATAGAAATTCTAAATGTAGTCATTGTCCTTGTATATTAGTCACCGGAGACAAATCCTCGACAGTTTAGAAACCAATTAAGGAAAAGAGAACACTGCTTGGGAAACCAATATCATCTAATTATCATGTAGATCTATGTGCCTACTTAGAACATTAGTCGGTCCAAATAAGGGACGATAAGGAGTCTAAATCTGTATTCCCTTGAGCGCAGGCTGGAGAGAGACCTCATAATTTACACGTGGAAAATATTAGAGGGGCTGGTCCCAAACCTGCACACAGAAATAACATCACATGAAACCAGAAGGCATGGCAGGATGTGCAGAATACCCCCGTTGAAAAGGACAGGTGCAACAGGTACTCTGAGAGAGAACTATCAACATCAGAGGCCCGAGACTGTTCAACACGCTTCCACTACACATAAGGGGCATAACTGGCCGACCCCTCACAATGTTCAAGAGAGAACTGGATAAACGCCTCCAAAGGATAGCTGATCAACCAGGCTGTGATTCATACGTCAGGCTGCGAGCAGCCGCGTCCAACAGCCTGGTTGATCAGTCCGGCAACCAGGAGGCCTGGTCGACGACCGGTCCGCGGGGACGCTAAGCCACCTCTTTGGTGGCTTAATCTTCATCAATCCGTAGTGGTGGTTGCACTCGCTCTCTGAAAGGTTGTGTGTTGTGTTGGGGTAGAGAGTTGTGGTGTGGGAGGCAGGATATGTTTGTTCCCTCCCTGCGACCCGTCCAGGATGCTCCTCTTTACCTCCCTCCAGGAAGTGACCTTCGCCTCCTCAACAAGGAAAAGTTATACTGTAGAGGAAACGATGGGGTGTTATGTAGAGGGGAGGGAAGACTGATTATGTAGACTCGACATCCCTTACATTGTTCAGGGGAACTATGAAGTGTGTGTAGATGAGGAGTCACAATGACGTGGCTGAAATATGTTGACCAGACCACACACTAAAAAATGCAGGGACGACGACGTTTCGGTCCGTCCTGGATCATTCTCAAGTAGATTTGTGACAATCGACTTGAGAATGGTCCAGGACGGACCGAAACGTCGTCGTCCCTTCATTTTCTAGTGTGTGGTGTGGTCAACAAGTGTGTGTAGTTTGGAGAGGTGTGATAAACGTTCAACAAATGAGGTGGCAAGCCAGTAATGACACTTAACCCGAGTAGGCCTACACTAAACTGAAGTAGGCCTACTGCCAGACCTTGACTCTACTGCTCGAATGAACTCTTATTAAATATCAAAATCATTGGGAATGTCAAAGTGTCTGGGACCGTGAAAGCGCAGACGTAACGCACCGTGATCGTCATCCAGTGTAGAGGGGCTGGGTCTGAATCTCTATATACTGAAGTCACTCTTAAAGTTTGCAATAGAATGTCTAAAACATCCCCCACTGACAAGATTAAGGGCCTCGAGGCCTTTCTGCACCTTAACTCTATACGCAGGTTGGGTTGCTACCAGCGATCATGGTATCACCCAGACCTTGGTTGGGTTTGGGAAGGGGGGGGGGGGAGTAAAACAACCCTTGAAACAAACTTCAGGTAAAACATCTCCTAAGTGTGTGGACCTGTTGGACCAAGCTCTCACAAGTTAAGCCTGGCCTCGGGCCGGGCTTGGAGTGTAGAAGAACTCCCAGAACCCCATTAAGCGGTTATCAAGCAGGTGTGTTTGTGTGAAGAACCTTCTTAAACACCTTCAACGGTAACCTGATCAACGGGGCTGTAGTGACTACATCGGACTGTAAGCTGCCAGACACTGACAGTCTTGTTGATTAAACTGTCAATCAGGAGGCCTGGCAGTGATCTGGTCGAGGACAGTGACGTCTGATTGTAACACAAACTACCCAAAACGTTGATGATAACTAGGCAGCACTCCACAGACTCGTTCCTGTGTGTGGTGCAACACCCACACTTGACGGGCGCATCTCCTGTGTCAGGTAAGTCCACTACGGGATCACCATAGTCCGTGCTACTTGGAACTTTCTGTTCCCAGTAGCTGAATCTATAACATCATCATCCCATACTTAATCATACAAGAGCCTGGTTGACCAGACCAACTAGGATGCACGTTGGTACCAAGATACGTCTCGCTTCATGCAGGTCGGCGTTCAATTCCAGACCGTCCTCAAGTGGTTGGGCACCATTCCTTTCCCCCCGTCCCATCCCAAAATCCTTATCCTGACCCCTTCCCAGTGCTATTTAGTCGTAATGACTTGGTGCTTTCTGGGGAGGCATCTCCCGTCACGCAGGGTGCAGTCGCACCTCCACAAATCTCCAGTATCATCTATTGATACTGGTAATGGCTCAAAAGGGCCACCACTTACGGGCTATTCATGCCCGTGCCACCTTTTGGGTGGCTTAATCTTTATCAATTATCAATCTGGTGCTTTCCCCCTGATAGTTCCCTTCCCTTCATGGCAGACGAATCGAGCCGTAATTAGCGGCAGCATCACGTTGATAAACTTTCACTTCCATGTCGCCCTGTTCCTCTCTGGCGGCTGCAGCTGGCTGAGGGGGCGGTTACCCCTTCCTTGCGGGTGAGCTGCACACAGCTGACTCCGGCGGGTGATCAAATCCGCCAAGCTGGGAGGAGTTTGAACCCGCAATGAACCCTTCAGTTCCGCACTTCCTTAGCCTCATTCGTTCACCCTTGCATGACCTGGGTGAACATTTACAGCAAATGGTTTTTCAATTTGCTGTAAATAGAGTTATCAGAGGTTGAATGACCTTCGCCGCAGTCAGATGTGCGTCTCAGTTCCTTAAAAAGATTGTTATTTGCTTAGCTAAACGAACTAGAGGGTTCAGTTCCTGAACGGATTATGTGCCTCTGTAATCCTTTACACCACCGCCCACGGGATGGGTATGGGGTGCATAATAAAGAAATTGAATGTTTCCTTGTCTTGACGTGAAGTAGGTCTGGTGACTCAGGTGTTAATGAAGACCTTGAGGTGAGTATATCCTTAGGGTGAGTATATCCTTGGGATGAGTATATCCTTGGGATGAGTATAACCTTGTGAACATAGACCAACGAATGTTTACTCATTGTGTTGAGTCATGTGTTGTGTTTGTCGTGAGTTTGAATGCGTCATGAAGAGTTTTACCTTGAGGTTACCTGTAGGTGGTTTCGAGGATCGTTGTCCCCGCCTCCGGGTCTCTGACCTGGCCTACTCGTTGGTAGTCTGGTTAACTAGGCTGTTAGGACTCCTAAGATTGATCAAGTTTCCTCTTGTTTAAGTTGTATTGCGATGTGTCAGCTGTGTGTGAGCACTTCTTAGACTAGCTTTAAGGATACCTGTCATCTCTTGGTTCAGTGTCCCCGCGGCCCGGTCTTTGGCCCTTCTGTATTTGCAGGTAGTTAACTATTTTAAGCCTACAAGATACACGCCTAATGGCCGGGGATCATTACTACTTACATATTCAAAAGTAAACAACTAACAAATCCTAAAATCTTCAAATTGTTTGCATTAGAGCGGACGTAAGTTAATTATCAGGGAAAGTGCCGAGCCAGTTGGGCTATATGGTGCCTGGATTGGTCACGTGGTCAGAGGTGGCGGAGCGGAGCCGGTGGCTGAGCGGAGAGAACACTGTACACGTGATCATGTGGTCCAGGGTTCGATCCCGGGCGCCGGCGAGAAACGATGGGCAGAGTTCCTTTAACCCTGATGCCCCTGTTACCTAGCAGTAAATAGGTACCTGAGAGTTAGTCGGCTGTCACGGGCTGCTTCCTGGGGGTGGAGGCCTGGTCGAGGACCGGGCCGCGGGGACACTAAAAGCCCCGAATTCATCTCAAAGATAACCTCAAAGATAACCTCAAAGGGTTAAGGAAGAATGCCCAGCTAGGTCATATAGGACATAGGAAGACACGGTCTATAGTAGTGTCATGCTTTGTAAATGAGTGACAATATAGTTAAGTCCTCGTGGCGAAGTGGTAACACACTCGCCCTGGCATTTCGCGAGCGCTTTGGCCCGGGTTCGTATCCTGGCCGGGGAGGATTGACCGGGCGCCAATCCTTAACTATAGCCTCTGTTCACCCAGCAGTAAATGGGTACCTGGTTGTTAAACGATTTGGCGGGTCGTATTCCGGGGAAAATTAGGATTAAGGACCTGCCTGAAACGCTATGCTCGCTGGTGGCTGTATAAACAAGAAAGTAAGAACTTTATTATATTTTTATATATTTATTTACATATGCGGAAAATCCACAAAGAAATTGGAAAGGAAGATGAACGTTTCGGCCGTTTTACAGCCGTTGTCAACACCAGACGGACTAGGAGAAACAAAGCTATTTATATATACAAGAGGACACAACAGACTGATGTAAATTAGATCTTTCAATGGGCCACATAAAATATGATGTTATCTTGAGGTTATCTTGATGATTTCGGGGCTTTTTATTTAGTGTCCCCGCGGCCCGGTCCTCGACCAGGCCTCCACCCCCAGGAAGCAGCCCGTGAGAGCTGACTAACACCCAGGTACCTATTTTACTGCTAGGTAACAGGAGCATAGGGTGAAAGAAACTCTGCCCATTGTTTCTCGCCGGCGTCTGGGATCGAACCCAGGACCACAGGATCACAAGTCCAGCGTGCTGTCCGCTCGGCCTACCGGCTCCCATTAATGAAGATAAGTTCCATCTCCTGCGCTATGGGAAAAACACGAAAATATCAAAACTGAAACCACATATAAAACACAGTCAAATTACGCTATAGAGTGTAAGTAGTGGTGTAAGTGTAAGTAAATGGTGGTGTAAGAGATCCTTAAGTAGATGTGTGTGAAGACCTTACTGTTTAAGAACACAGTAAAACACTTGACACAACTGAAAGAGCAGTGACAGGTTGTGTAACAGAACCTTGCAAACAAGGGATGCCATTCCAGTGTTGATTGTTTTAGAGACGCTCGTGCTCTCTAGGGTGGAATATTGTTACACAATTACAATCCCATTCACTGCTGCAGAAATTCGGCCTTAAGCAGTATGTTCTTAAGGCCGAATCCACTGGGTAAAACATCTAAATTATTGGGATCACTTAAAATTTTAAATCTGTATTCCCTAAATTGCAGGCGGGAGAGATATACAATAATTTACACTTGGGTGTAAATAGTAGAGGTTCTGGGTAATACTAGGACTGGGTCCATATCTGCACACGGAAATAACATTACACAAGACCAGGGGCCAGATTCACGTAGAAGTTACACAAGCACTTACGAACGTGTACATCTTTCCTCAATCTTTAGCGGCTTTGGTTACATTTATTAAACAGTTTACAAGCATGAAAACTTGCCAATAAACTGTTGTTATTGTTATAAACAGCCTCCTGGTGCTTCGGAGCTCATTAACTGTTTAATAATTGTAAACAGAGCTCCGAAGTTTATAACAATAACAACAGTTGATTGGGAAGTTTTCATGGTTGTAAACTGTTTAATAAAGGTAACCAAAGCCGTCAAAGATTGAGGAAAGATGTACACGTTCGTAAAGTACTTGCGTAACAGCTTCGTGAATCTGGCCCCAGGTTGGTGGTCTGGTCAACTAGACTGTTAACCCTTTGGTCCAGGAGCTTTATCTCGACTCCATAATGTCTGTAATCAGCGTTATAATTACTAAGGTGGTTGTATATTCTGCTGGCATGACAAGAATGTCGTGACTCGCATAACGGGGTCACGGCTAGCCTCTGATTGATAAAGATTAAGCCACCCAAGAGGTTGCATAGGCATGAATAGCCCGTAGGAGGTACATGTCTGGAGTGCATGGGATATTTGGTCGTGTAACATCTTGAAGTGTCTGCTTGATACCTGTTTCATGGTCAATTAAGCAGGTATCTGGTCAGGCCCCAGACCAAATAACTGGTCAATTTGTCTGGGTCTCTGACTATGGGGAAGTGAGACCCACTACTCTCTCTAGCTCCACTCACGGGGTGGCTTATTGTACCTTTTACAACTTCTTGAACTGCATTCCACGTGTTGAACAGCCGTACAGGGTGCGAGGGACGCCTAAGACGCACTTGCTGCCATTCGTGTCCTCTTACCCTACTTTCTCTCAATTAAGAGAAGCTGCTGTGACAGACCTCCCTCAAAAAAATATACCTGAGGGAGGTATATTTTTTTGGGCGATATATTTTTCTCAACAATTGAATTAACGTTATTGGACGATAGTTTATTACCAGTAATGCATCTTCTTTTTGACATTCAGAGCTTCGTATAGTTTTAGCACATTGGCAAAAACTAGGTGTCAAAAATCGGTAGTTTGTAAAGCTCATGACATTTAAAATCCAGATAAATATTTCGTCAGCGCTTGGAGCTGCTGGGTTTTAATATTTGTTTTTGTTTACCCAGACATAATGTGTTGATCCCATTCTCTGTCTGATCCTGGTGGCCTTGACCTCGTGACGTCAGTGGGTCAGAGAACGGGATCAGGGTACCATTCTCTGATCCACGAGTTACAGCCCCGCTCCTGTGCCAGGTAAGCCCACTACGGGCTCACCATAGCCCGTGCTGCTTTGGAACTTGTTCTAAGTAGCTGAATCTAAAACAACAGCAGCTCTGATCCACTGACGTCAGTAATCCTGATTGTAATGGATGCGGGCCCCTACAGACATCATCCTTGTATTTAGTTTGGTATCATAAGCTTGGCCCCCAGACTTCAGCTCTCGGAACCCACTCAAGGTGTACTCCAAGTCGTCTGTACCTAGTTTTACCTGTTATAGATTCAGCTACTCGGAACAAGTTCAAAGTAGCACGGGCTATGGTGAGCCCGCAGTAGACTTACCTGGCACAGGAGCGGTGAGTTTTACCTCTATCTTAAGGTCTAATACCAGGCTGTGTCCTCATCCGGCCTGTCCCACTTGCATCTTCACGTCATCTTGATGGTTCTTCCCGCGCCGGGTCCTGTCGTCTTGGTGGAGGAGAGATGGTGTTGACGACACGGGACGAAGCCCTCAGGGTGGGAGAGTGGGGGTCAGGTCGTGGTGTGGTCCTGATGGTGACCTGACCTCGACTGACCTGATGCTCCCTCCCTCCAACTGTTTCCGTTTGAAGGGACTTTAGAGCTCATCTACTTGTTTGTGTCGAGTTGTTTGTCTTGTGGAGATCTGATTGGATTTGTTTATCGAGAAAGAACGTGAAAAATTAAGTAGGATAGTTTAGGGCTGTGTAGGATAGGTATTTGGGGGGGGGGGGGAGGTAGTAAAGAGGATTGAGAGGCACAGGTAAAGGGAAAGTTTAGAAGTGAGAAATAGTGAGGTGAGAAATATAGAAATAGAGAAAAATTGTGAGGTGTTGAATAGAGTGGGAGAGGGGCAGCTTCCTTGTGGTACTCCACTTTTCATTAAGTATTATGTCACCCAAGTAGCTGCCGATATTGAGCCTAGCAGTTCTGTTTATAAAGTTGCAGAGCGTAGCAGTAAATGTGTGGTATTCTTAGCTCGGATACCTTATATTTTTAGACTGATACCTGGTTGATGGGGTTCTGGGAGTTGTTCTACTCCCCCAAGCCCGGCCCGAGGCCAGGCTTGACTTGTGAGAGCTTGATCCACCAGGCTGTTGGCCACCCATGTGCCAAACTTTTGTCGAAAGCTTTTGAAACATCTCTAAGCACTATATTACCCTTGGTCTTTTTTCGATTGATGATTGATGAAGATTAAGCCACCCAAGAGGTCTTTTTTCAACATTGCGTTGGCCATATACCCAACCGCTCCCTTCACACCCAATAACCTCCTCATTTCATGTCGGTCAGGTGTCAAAATATTCATAGTGAACTCGTGCGCGCTAGAATGTGTGGTCGTGCGCGTTTGCGTGCACGCGTTCGTGTAGACGTGCGTGAAGGGAGTGCGTGTCTGCGTGCGAGAGTAACACAGGCATTACATTCACGTGAGCTCTAGGAGACTCGAACTGCGAACTCTAGCGGCTCTCTCGCACATACATGTGAAATGTATACAAATACTGAATTTTTAAGGAGCTTCAGTGACCAAGCTTTTGGTGTTGCTGGGAGAGTAAGGGTGAGAGTCGGGTCTTAGGGACGTATATAAATTGATATAAATTGCATAAGTTCAGATTCGGAAAAGACCTGGGTAAATACCGGTTTGGAAGCAGAGTTGTTGATTTATGGAACAAATTACCGGGTAACATGAAAGACATAGGAACTATGAATTGTTTCCAGCATAGGTTAGACCTTTTATATGAATGAGTTTGGGTGGATATAAATGAAATTAGACGAAATGAAGTGGCAAGTGACGTCATAGGAAGTCGACGATCCGAGCGACAATGTTGTGGAGCGACTTATCCAAGATATATTGTTGCGTCTAATTTCGTTATAAAATTATACTATTTCAGAGTAAAAATGTTTTTTTTTATGTTCTACATTCAGCACTAACATTATAGTCAATATAGTCAATAGTCAATATAGTCAATATTATAGTCAATAATAGTCAAATATCATATTTCTTTGTTACTCATTTTATGCTAGGAGGCTTTGGGTAATTAGACGGACCCATGAATATACTCCTTGTGAACATTGAATATGTTATGTTGTACTTATTCCTTTCTTTATTCATATGTTGTTTTGTATCCTGCGTCCTCAATATTTATATCATTTCTTCGTCGTCAATTGTAGCAAATGGACAGGGTATGGGGGACAGGTATCTAGAATAGGTCAGGCTGGAGGGATGGTGCCCAACCACTCAGATGGTAATCGAACGGTGTTCCGGCAGTGAGGACTGTGCCGAGCAGACTGTGCCGAGCAGACTGTACCGAGCAGACTGTGCAGAGCGCTGGCACCGTGGGTGTTAATATTCGAAGCGTTGTGAGCTAAGGCAAGACGTATTGTCTGAGAGGACTGGTAATTCCCCCGGGTACTGCAAACCCGGGTTGATGTTCGTGCTTGTTCACACACTGTCCCCCATGCATGGAGGTCTACCATCCTTCCTGCTTCCTGTTGGGTCATGGGATCAACGTCCCCGCGGCCCGGTCCTCGACCACGGCTCCTGGTTGCTGGACTGGTCAACCAGGATGTTGGACGCGGCTACTCGCTGCCTGACGTATGAATCACAGCCTGGTTGATTAGGTATCCTTTGGAGGTGTTTGTAAAGTTTTTTTAAACACTTGAGAGGTCGGGCTAATTATGCCTCTTATGTGTAGAGGGAGTGTGTTGAAAAGTCTCGGGCCCTTGATGTTGATAGGTCTGAGAGTACCTGTTGTACCTCTGCTTTTCAACGGGAGTATTCTGCACATCCTGCCATGCCTCCTGGTCTGGTGTGGCGTTATTTCCATGTGCAGATTGGGAACCAATCCCTCTTAATATTTTCCTCTTGTAAATTATTATATAATTCCATCCTTCGCTACACGAAGCCAGATTTACAATTTTAAATAGCGGTCCTAATAATTTAGATGCTTTATGGAGTGAATTAGAACAGCAAAAGACATTAGCGTGTTCTGCGGGTCAGCAGTTTATCCAGCTTTGAATGGGGCTGTTACTGTGCAACAATAGTTCGCCCTAGACAACAATAGTGTGTTAAAGAAATGTCATCATTTGGCATAGCGGGAACAACCGTGGACAATTTCTAGAGAAAACTAGATAGTTTTCTTCATGAAGTGCCGGACCAACCGGGCTGTGGTGGATATGTGTGGGCCTGCGGGCCGCTCCAAGCAACAGCCTGGTGGACCAAACTGTCACAAGTCAAGCCTGGCCTCGGGCCGGATTTGGGGGACTAGAACTCCCAGAACCCCATCAAGCAGGTATCAAACAGGTGGCATCTCGTGTTTGAAAGGTTCTTGTTATCCAAACATCCTGGATGATAACTTCAATATAGTCAGATGTGTAACCATATCTCACAGTTGAGGGTACCGGCAAGATAACCGCAAGGTAACCGCAAGATAACGGTAAGGTAAGGTAAGGAGGGTCTGGATTTCTTGGCAAGACGAGAACATGAGCTGCAGGCGTGGGTGCTGTGCTGTTCTCCCGAGGTACTGCAGACAAGAGCATACTCTGGTGTATGTTCTAAGAGTCTTTAGTATGCGCGAAACGCACTTTGACGGGGAGAGAACTAGCCTTAGAGGGTGAGGATGGTGGGGAGAGGAGAGGATGGTGGGGAGAGGCAGCAGAGGTATGGCGGACGCGCGCTGGTTCAGGATGTGGTGTTGGGGAGGGCGTTTGGCAGCGTATATGGTTTCTTCTGTCCTTTATGGATCTGCTAGACATCATATATTGTAGTGGGCTGTAGCTGATTGGGCTCATATATTGTAGTGGGCTGATGTAGCTGATTAACTAAGCTGTCCAACAGCCTGGTCGACGACCGGGCCGCGGGGACGCTAAGCCCCGGAAGCACCTCAAGGTGGGTTATTGAACACTCAACCACAGACAGTGAGTGTAGTCATTTTACAATGCTGACCAGAATTCATACATTTTTCGTGTGTTCAACATAGACAGGGTTAGAGAACTGCTACAGGACATATGTAGTCGAATGCTCATCAACTACATAAGGGGACTAGTGTGTGTTTACCATGGTAATCAGCACACGTTAAATGCGTACATATTCGCCTGCCATACATAAGGGATGAGGTATGTTCTCTTACATCATTAGTAGTCTCCGTGGCTTAGTGGTAAAGCGCTTTGGCCTAGGTTCGTATCCTGGACGGGGAGGATTGACTGGGCGCCAATCCTTTACTGTAGCCTCTGTTCACCCAGCAGTGAATGGGTATACCTGGTTGTTAAACGATTTGGCGGGTCGTATTCCGGGAAAAAATTAGGTTTAAGGACCTGCCCGAAACGCTATGCGTGCTAGTGGCTGTACAAGACTGTACTATATATAAATATAGTACAGCTGGTTATTGAAAGAGGTGTTTAGTTAGGAGGTGGGGGAGGGGTGTTACCTTGTGGTTACCTTGTGATAATTTCGTGAATCAATTTCCCCACGGCCCGGTCCTTGACCAGGGTTCCTGGTTGCTGGACTGGTCAACCAGGCGGTTGGACGCGGCTGCTCGCAGCCTGACGTATGAATCACAACCTGGTTGATCAGGTATCCTTTGAAGGTGTTTATCAAGTTCTCAGTTGAACACTGCGAGGGGTCGGCCAGTTAAGCCCCTTTATGTATACAGGGAGTGTCAGAAAAGTCTCGGGTCTTTGATGTTTATAGAGTTATCTTGGACACGGTCCCTCTAGGGGGGTAAAGATGTTAGGGACGGAAAAGCAACTAATTCATCTGACTTGCAGGTTTCGGGCTTCGTTAAATGTACTCTAAAATAGGATAACTAATCATATTCAGATGTACGTTTCAGTCTATGGGTCTTTTTAGTCGATATAGTCGACTTTTAGTATAGTCGACTAGTATATTTCGACGATATAGTCGACTTTAGTATATTTCGATATAGTCGTTTAATTTTTCTCATGCAACCAGTATCAAGAGCAAAGACTGAAATAGTCACCTTTTAGTTGGGAATGAAATCCGTGGGTTGAAAAAAGTACGAACAGGAATTACACACAGAAATCACAATAGCGTGATGGATTTGTTCATACGAACATGAATTATATCCAGGTTACAAAAGGTTGAGAGACGCTGAAATATAATGTCATAGGCTTGGCGTGTGGTCTCACTCGAGAGGTGAAACTTACACTTCAAGTCCCCCTTATTGGGCTTCACGTGAGAGTTAATCCTTCATGTACTCACCTAGATGTGCTTGCGGGGGCTGAGCTGTGGCTCTTTGGTCCCGCCTGCCTCTTGTTTGGTTACTGCTTCAAGGTATTGTTCATCCTGAATAGCAACACAAGTGTTGAAGCTTCCTGGATCCTTGTGCAACCTTACCTTGAGGTCTCGGCGATCCGGTGTATGGACAGACTCGTCACCCTGTGGGCAGCTGCTCTGATACCTTGTTACAGTCTACCGTGTGGTAGTGGATGTATGGGCCTGCTAGTCGCTTATAACAACAGCCTTATGGATCAAGTTGATCACAAAACCAGCCTGACCCCAGGTAAGGTCCCCTGACGCAAGTGTGGCTCTTGATTCATTGTTGTGGCTTAAAGGAAATTATGCCTTTGTTGAGAACATTACATCCGTCTGAAGACCCTTCCCGTGTTACCCCCCCCCCCCGTGTTAAACCCCCCCCCCCGTGTTAACCCCCCCCCCCGTGTTAACACCCCCCCGTGTTAACACCCCCCCCGTTTTAACACCCCCCCCCCGTGTTAACACCCCCCCTGTGTTAACCCCCCCCCGTGTTAACCCCCCCCCGTGTTAACCCCCCACCCCGTGTTAACCCCCCACACTCCCGTGTTAACCCCCCACACTCCCGTGTTAACCCCCCACACTCCCGTGTTACTCCCCACCATTCTGTACGACCAATAGCCCGTGTACACACTGTAATAGATAGCTTGGTATCATATGATATGATCATTTAATATATACTCGTGTTCACTCGTGTCCTCTTACACCAGCCTGCTATCCTGCCGTGTGTTGGTTAGTACTCGCCTAGTTGTGCTTGCGGGGGTTGAGCGCTGGCTCTTTGGTCCCGCCTTATTATGGAGATCTGTGATCGTATAGTGAGGCCATTGGTCTTGATACATGTATGTGTACTGCAGAAGTGGGTGAGGTGGCCCCCAGGTTACGTCATGTGTGATACTTGATCAGGTGACCAGGAATGATACTCCCGCGGTCACGTGATCAGGGTTGATACCTGTCGCGCCCTCCGCCCGCCCCCGCCCCCTCCGCCCGCGATCCGTAATTAGACACAACTTGCATGCGGACGCCATACAGACGAACACAACCTCAGTTTACAGCTGATTAGACGAGAAAGGCGGGAGATGAAGAGGGGGATAAGCCGCCTGGTGAACCAGACTATGGTTCATATGTCGGACTGCAGACAGCGGCGTCTAACAGCCTGTTTGACCTCAGGGTAGAACGGGGGAGTCTGAGAGGCCCTGAGATTTAAAAAAAATGATTGAGAAATATGAAAAATGCCAACAGTCGCTTGACTGTGTGTAGGAAGGCATGACATAGGCCTACAATCTGACTATTGGTGGCTTTAGACACTTAACAACCAGGAGGCCTAGACGGAGCTAAGGCCTCCTGCATTTATTGTCTCTGTGCTAAGGCAGGATACGCCTGCGCCAGAAGGCAGTGTTCAGGGGATGGATTAATGTAGGCCAGTGCGTGCGGCTGTGCATTTGTGCGCTCCTGAGTGCGCTCACGTACACCCTGAGTGTATGTGTGCTCTCTCTGTATGTCTGTTCTCTGTCTGTATTGGGTCTCTCCTCTCTCCCTCCCAGCACCAACCCTCCCTGCTAGACTCTCCATAGTTGTGTCCGAGCCCTCACCTCGCCCGTGGCCTCAGTGAGACAGGTCTTGCGAAAACTGGTAATGTAATTTTAATCTATCCTCTCCTCTATCCCGTCTTCCACGCTACGAGGGCTAAAACAGTTACACACACACTCGCCCTCTACACAGGTATGTGTGTGGGTGTAAAGGGCGAGTGTGGGTGTAGAGGGTGTGTGTGGGTGTAGAGGGCCAGTGTGTGTGTGTGCGTGTAGAGGGCGAGGGTGCGTGTGTGCGTGTAGAGGGCGAGGGTGTGTGTGTGCGTGTAGAGGGCGAGGGTGTGTGGGGGTGTAGAGGGGTGGTGTTTCCAGTTACTGTAGAGAGGAGCGGAGGTGACGTCAAGCGTGACCCATCCTAGTGTTGTCCAAGTATTGTGTGGGTGTCATAGTTGTCGCCGTCAGGACGACACAAGTCACTCCGTCGCCCCGCGAGTATTTCAAGAGCTCCACTTTCTAAACAGCTTTCTCCCCTGAGCGGCTGCTGTACAGTGGGGGGTAACCGCCCACCTGGGAGACGGAGGGGGGTCCGCCCACCATTCAGGAGGTTATCTTGAGATGATTTCGGGGCTTTAGTGTCCCCGCGGCCCGGTCCTCGGCCAGGCCTCCACCCCCAGGAAGCAGCCCGTGACAGCTGACTAACACCCAGGTACCTATTTTACTGCTAGGTAACAGAGGCATAGGTTGAAAGAAACTCTGCCCATTGTTTCTCGCCGGCGCCTGGGATCGAACTCATGACCACAGGATCACAAGTCCAGCGTGCTGTCCGCTCGGCCGACCGGCTTGGTGGTAGATACAACAGGTGTGTGGTAGATACAACAGGTGTGTGACCTAAGCACAATTTTGCTTGTGACTGAAATATCCGATTCGTCACTTCCCATTTTATCGGCTATTTCATCCTTGTTATTATTAAAATTATTTTATAAAATTTCCCAGGTAGGGCGCATGAGGAATGAGTATACGAAGACCACTAATACTCCGAGGGTTGGTGTGTGGGGCTCCTGGGTCACCCAGGGCGTGGGAGCCGACGGCTTTACAGTGTGACCCGGGGCCCTTACCTTACCTTGAGGTGCTTCCGGGGCTTAGCGTCCCCGCGGCCCGGTCGTCGACCAGGCCTCCTGGTTGCCGGACTGATCAACCAGGCTGTTGGACGCGGCTGCTCGCAGCCTGACGTACGAGTCACTGTCTTACTCCAGCAGAGATATATGTGGATACTTACACATGCATGTTTCAGTATCCGCTAAGAAAATGAATCTAAAATTCCTAATCGTGTTTCACCGCCAACCGTGCTGTGGTGGGCATGTGGGCCTGCGGGCCACTCCAAGCAACAGCCTGTTGGGCCAAAGTCTCACAAGTCAAGCCTGGCCTCGGGCCGGGCTTGGGGAGTAGAAGAACTCCCAGAACCCCATCATCCAGGTAACATTAATCCAAGGAATCGACTGTCAATCAATACATCGCTCACAATCCGGCCCCTCAAATTTTCCACGTGTAAATTATTATGCATCTCGCCTGCGCTCTTAGAGAATACAGATTTAGAACTTTTAATCGGCTCCAATAATTTAAATGTTTGCTAGAAGGGATTTCCTAGCAGTAAGAGGTCTCTGTACCCTCTCAAGCTAAGACATTTGTCCAGCCTTGACTGGGGCTGTTAGTGTGTAACAGTATTCCACCCTAGAGAGCAATAGTGTCTTGAAAAGTATCATCATTGGTATGGCATCCCTTGTTTGAAAGGTCCTTGTTATCCTACCTGTCATTTTTTTTTTTTTTGACGGTTACTCTGTGTTCTTAAAAAGGTCAGGTCTTCCGTCATGAATCCAAATCCTTTACACTGGTTTTTCGTATTATGGTGTGATTTGACCAAGTTTTATATATGGTTTCCGTTTATATATTTTAGTTTTTTTCCATGGTGCAGGAGATGGAAGTTATCTTCATAAAAAATCGTGTTATCTGTGGCACATTGAAAGACCCGATTAACATCAGATTGGAGGTATGCCGTGTCCTCTATATTGTCTACTTGAGTCAATAAATAAAAAATAATAATAATAAATAAATATAAAATAATAAAATAAATAAAATAAAATAAAATGATAAAAAAATAAACAAAATGATAAAAATAAAAATAAAATAAAATAAAATGATAAAAAAATAAATAAAATGATAAAAAATCATGTTATCTGTGACACATTGAAAGACCCGATTAACATCAGATTGGAGGTATGCCGTGTCCTCTATATTGTCTACTTGCGTGCAAATGCTGTAGTCTGTAAATGTAGTCTGTACTTGTTTCCCCCCTCACATCTGACTGGTACCTGCTTGATGGGGTTCTGGGAGTAGTTCTACTCCTCAAGCCCGGCCTGAGACCAGGCTTGACTTGTGAGACTTTGGCCCAACAGGCTGTTGCTTGGAGTGGCCCGCAGGCCCACATGCCCACCACAGCACGGTTGGCGGTGAAACACGATTAGGAATTTTAGATTCATTTTCTTAGCGGATACTGAAACATGCATGTGTAAGTATCCACATATATCTCTGCTGGAGTAAGACAGTGACTCGTACGTCAGGCTGCGAGCAGCCGCGTCTAACAGCCTGGTTGATCAGTCCAGCAACCAGGAGGCCTGGTCGACGACCGGGCCGCGGGGACACTAAGCCCCGGAAGCACCTCAAGGTAGCCAAGGTAGGTTGATTGTACTCCATTATCCATGTGTGTTATTATAGTCCTTAGTGTGAGAGGAAGTAGAGTGTGAACGACTGAATGGAGTGTGATGTGGACTGGGGGGGGGGGGGAGGTAGGGGTGATACTGGTAGCTAACTTGCCCCACTGCTCTGTACCCCAGGGCACAGTCCTTGCCACATTGCTCTGTACCCCAGGGCACAGTTACTCTGGGGTACAGGTGTGTGTGTGGGGGGGGGGCACACAATAAAACTCTCAGGTAAGCTCCAGGTAGTGCTCATCTGTACCACAAACATGGCACAGGAGCGGGGCTGTATGTCCACTACGGGCTCACCATAGCCCGTGCTACTTGGAACTATTTTGTTCAGAGTTGCTGAATCTAAAACAGGAGTAGCAGGTTATCCACGCTGCAAATATTGCCGCATATATTTCGCCGCGAACATCTCCCATTCTTGCGATAAATTATTTAGGGGGCGTACGTTCTGAGTGAAGGTTACCTTACCTTGAGGTTACCTTGAGGTGCTTCCGGGGCTTAGTGTCCCCGCGGCCCGGTCGTCGACAAGGCCTCCTGGTTGCTGGACTGATCAACCAGGCTGTTAGACGCGGCTGCTCGCAGCCTGACGTATGAGTCACAGCCTGGTTGATCAGGTGAACAATAGTGTCTCCAGACAATATTCTAATAAGTTATTTCCTAGACTTGGTACACTTGTATTAAGAGCTTCCGGTGGCCAACTACCTGGGAAATTGAGTGAGGATCGGCGTCCGGAGGGATGTGATCCTTGAACCTGTTGGTGTTGGCTCACGGCTGGCTCTTGCACTTAACTATCAGAGACTAATGGGAAGTGAGGTGTAGCACTGTATGCCCCCGCCTGGTACCTCTTGTTGCGTTATAATTTATACCTGCTTGAGCTATTCTGACGCATTCTAAATAATGTTAAATAATCTGTCCTTATCTGCCCCGTATATTTCCTTGAGTATTCTGTATGTGTCGATCATGTCTTCCCTGTTCTTCTCCCAATAACGAAAGTTGGAATTCCTTTGTAGTCTTGTAGTCTTGTAGTCTTGTAGTTTATGCCTCTTGTAGTTTATGCCTCTTGTAGTTTATGCCTCTTGTAGTTTATGCCTCCTGTAGTTTGTCTTGTAGTTTATGCCTCTCAGCTCCGGGAAAATTCTGGTGACATCTTGCCTCTGAACATTCTCCAGTTTTATTTTATTTTTAACAACGTAATGATTCCACGCTGGTGGCGCTTATTCCAGACTTAGGCAGACATTATTTGTTTATAAGAAAAAGGACAGTTCAGATTTCTAAAGTCAATTCTCATTGTTTACCTACCTTGGGAGCCGGTCGTCCGAGCGGACAGCACGCTGGACTTGTGATCCTGTGGTCCTGGGTTCGATCCCATGCGCCGGCGAGAAACAATGGGCAGAGTTTCTTTCACCCTATGCCCCTGTTACCTAGCAGTAAAATAGGTACCTGGGTGTTAGTCAGCTGTCACGGGCTGCTTCCTGTGGGTGGAGGCCTGGTCGAGGACCGGGCCGCGGGGACACTAAAAAGCCCCGAAATCATCTCAAGATAACCTTGCCTATTCAGCTCGTGTTACAGAGCGTTGTCTCCTCTGATTTAAAGAGGATTTCTTCTACCATGTGCCATCTTGTCCTGGTTCCGGTTTGCAGCATCCCAGCTTTAATATTTTGCATTTGCTCGAGTTGAGCTCTAGTATCCACTTGCTGGACCGTTCTTTTAAGTCATTATTTTCATATCAGCGACCATTGAAAGGAAGGAATCTAGCCTCTCTGGTAGGTGGTTCATACAAGGAAGGAACTGGATTGGCTCCGGTACTAGTAACAGCCTGGTGGACCAAACTCTCACAAGTCAAGCCTGGCCTCGGGCCGGGCTTGGGCAGTAGAAGAACTCCCAGAACCCCATCAACCAGGTATATGTGGGCCTGCGGGCCGCTCCAAGCAACAGCCTGGTGGACCAAACTCTCACAAGTCAAGCCTGGCCTCGGGCCGGGCTTGGGGAGTAGAAGAACTCCCAGAACCCCAGCAACCAGGTATATGTGGGCCTGCGGGCCGCTCCAAGCAACAGCCTGGTGGACCAAACTCTCACAAGTCAAGCCTGGCCTCGGGCCGGGCTTGGGCAGTAGAAGAACTCCCAGAACCCCATCAAGCAGGTATCCTGTCAGTCTAAAGTCTCTGCTTCTTTGTCTTCTGTCGCAGATGTCATCCTTTTCCCACAGTTGATGTGGCTTGGGAGCTAAGGAAGGGTGACCTGCTTCCATCAAGCAGGTATCAAGCAGGTAGGTGGGAGGGTTAAGTGGTAAGGAAGTGAGTCATGTTTCTATGAGTGGGCGTCTATTCTCTTGCTGCTCCACTAACTCCACTCCTCTTCCTTCCCACGACTCTTCCGCCACACCCCCTCTTCCCAGGGGGCCATTCTTCTTACTCCCACGCTGATCACCCTCTCCTTTTCCTCAAGAACTGCCATTTCCTTCTAGTAAAGGAGCACCTTTTTAATGCCTCAACGGGCAGCTAAGAACTAGCCCCACGCCTGCTTGAAGTAGGCTGGCAGTATGACTGTGTACTGTGCACTGATTCATTGTACTCTATATTCATCACAAATTCTAAACAAAAATAATGTCGCTACACATAAGGGGCACAACTGGCTAGCCAATCGCTGTTCATGAGAGAAATCTGCAAATGACTCCAAAGAATACCTGATCAACCAGTTTGTGATTCAGATGTCGGGGTTCGACCAGCCGCGTCCAACAGCCAGTTTGACCTGGCGACCAACTGGGAGGCCTGGTCGGAGACCGGGCCATTGGGCCTGTGATCCCCGGAACTGCCACAAGGTAGGTAGGTAGATAAAGTTTCGGGCAGACAAATGACTGAAATTTGACAGATGACAAAGTTCTGAAATTTCCATTTGAGTTCTGACATTTTGGTTTAATGAAACCATTTCAATTAACAATAATGTTAATGAGTTTGGTTCAGACAAGCAAAGGTTTTATAAGAGTTCTTGTTTAGAATCTGCAAGATGATCTTCTTGAGCAGGATTAAAGATTCCGGCTCTCACACGCTCGTTGTACCCCATAAGGCTAAATGGAGACCTTATTCTTGGAGACTTGGCGAACAGCTCGTATTGTTACGCTCGTTGCAAGGATTGCATCATCTTGGCCCCTGTGTTGGCGTAGCGAGTTCGTTTGTTGCGTGTAGGCACCACAAGCCCCTGTTTGTTCATTGAGGACAAGCGGTATGTGGGATGTATGTGATTCTAAAGTGATTGGGCTTTTGGCATGTCGAGGCGTATTTCATATAGTGGGTGTAGGTTATCTTGAGGTTATCTTGAGATGATTTCGGGGCTTTTTAAGTGTCCCCGCGGCCCGGTCCTCGACCAGGCCTCCACCCCCAGGAAGCAGCCCGTGACAGCTGACTAACACCCAGGTACCTATTTTACTGCTAGGTAACAGGGGCATAGGGTGAAAGAAACTCTGCCCATTGTTTCTCTCCGGCGCCCGGGATCGAACCCAGGACCACAGGATCACAAGTCCAGCGTGCTGTCCGCTCAGCCGACCGGCTCCCTGTCGGATAGTTGTCTGGGAAGGCTAGTTACGTGTGGAGTGCCTGGTTATGGGTAGTGGAGAGGGGGGGGGGGGTTCATAGGAGCTTGGGTACTGGTGGATAGGAGGGGAAGGGGGGATAGCGCACCGAGGAGGAAGTGGATAGTGGTGATAGGTGGGTTGGTATTGTGTTGATGAGTTCCCACGCCAGGAGGTCAACCAGGTGACCTTTGACCCCACAGCTGCCTGGGATCGTGTGACCCCCGGGAGCCTCGTCAACCTCAACGCTTGAGCGTGAGGTGGGTAATGAGGGTAAGTGTGAGGGATAACTGGGTAATAACCCACAGTGAGTACCCTCATTGTGGGAGCCCCACAACGTACTGGCCGCAGGAGCCTGGTCGACGTGGAGCCACCTGCCGCCCAGGAGACGGATGGACAGACAGACAGACAGACAGACAGAGCGCGGGGGAGTGAAGGGGCAAGCTGGGGGTCCGTGACAGGAGTAACTAACAGCCTGCAGGCTAACAAGGCGGGACAGTAACAAGCCACAATTTACTGCCTGTGTTGGCTATTGAAGGAGCCGCCGTCATCAAGACGGAGGAGCTCCTTGGCCGCCCGTTGTGCATCTGGCGCGCTCTCTGAGCAATTATTTCAACGTGTAGAAATGTTTACTTCAGGAGCTGGTTCCGGGGATCGGTATGCTCGCGGCTCGGTCTCTAAATCAAGCCTCCTGGTCCCACTAGCAAGTGGAGATTCCCTTAATCAGATCTTCTTTAACTATACATGTACCAGCTGTGCGCATCGGGACCCAGATTCACGAAACAGTTACGTCAGCACTTACGAATCTGTCCATCTTTTCTCAATCTTTGGCGGCTTTGTTTACAATTATTAAACAGTTAATAAACTCCGAAGCACCAGGAGGCTGTTTATAACAATAACAACAGTTGATTGGCAAGTTTTCATGCTTGTAAACTGTTTAATAAATGTAACCAAAGCTGTCAAAGATTGAGGAAAGTTGGACACGTTCGTAAATACTCGCGTAACTGCTTCGTGAATCTGGGTCCAGTATTCCACCCTAGAGTGTACCAGTGCCAGATGAAGGGGGGGGGGGGGGGAGGAGAGGGTGTGTGAAAGGAGGTATTGTACTAGTGGAACAACTAATTTGGTATAGCATTTGTTCCTACCAAGCGGAGGGAAGGGTGTATATCAGGGGAAATGTGTGAGACAATAGTGGTGGAACAACAGGGGACTTTACAGAGCATAACAGGTATTAGCAGCAGTAGACAATGGTATGCCAGGCTGAACGCTGGATTCGGAATCATGTACGAAGATCTTGCCTTTTAAAGAACACCGAAGTAGCTGTCATAACAGCAAGAACAAGGTCAGGTTGGATAACCAGAACCTTTCAAACAAGGTGTGCTAGACCAAGACTTTTCAAGACGCTAGTGTTCTCTAGTGTGGGGAATATTGTTGCACACTAACGGCCCCATTCAAAGCTGGAGAAATTCATGACTTAGAGAACGTACAAAGGTCCTTTATTGCCCGAATTCCCTCAATAAAACGTGTAAGTTATTAGAACCCTTAACGTTTTTAAAATATCTATTTTTTAGTGCGCAAGCTAGAGAGATGCATGATAATTTAATTTGGAAAATATTAGCGGGACTGGTTTCATATTTGCCCGGGGAAATAACTCGTGAAACCAGGAGGCATGGCAGGATGTGCAAAATAGCCACTTTGAAAGACAAAGGTGCAATAGGTACTTTGAGAGAGAAGTCTGTCAACATCAGAGGCCCGAGGCTGTTCTCAAGGTTTTCCTCTGAACATAATTGAAATAAGTTTATTGAGGTAAAATACACACAAAGGGATGAGGTAGGTCAAGTTATTCTCACCCCGTTCAGTACATCGTGTTAATACATACATAGACACATATCACAAACAATAAACATATTACCAAACATTCTGAGAGATAAACATATTGTTTCCTCTAAACATGAGAGGCGTAACTGGGCGTCCCCTCAGTGTTTCAGAGAGAACTCGATAAACACCTATAGATACCTGATCAACCAATTCATCCGTCAGGCTGCGACCAGCCGCGTCCAACAGTCTGGTTGACCAGACTGTTGGAGACTGATCTGAGGTTGTACAGTGACCAGACCACCAACCAGGAGGCCTGGTCAGAGACCGGACCGCGGGGACGTTGATCCTCGATACCACGAAGGTAACTGAAAGATAAGATGGCTGCCAGGCTGGGGAAAAAAGTGGACTCTTCGACACTTTACAGACTGGCTGGGGTGTCTGGCCTGCCCCTGTCCCCAGTCTGCCACAGGGGAAAGGGGCAAGACGTTGCAGTGGTGTGGTGCCTAGGGACGGAGGTGGGAGGTGTGTGGCGTGAGTCAGTGGTGTGTAGGTTCAGTGCACGGTGCACTCGAGGTCGTAATGGCTGAACTACCCAAGGTCTTACGAGCGGTAGCCTGGTGTGTGTGTGTACTCACCTAATTGTACTTGCGGGGTTGAGCTCTGGCTCTTTGGTCCCGCCTCTCAACCGTCAATCAACAGGTGTACAGATTCCTGAGCCTACTGGGCTCTATCATATCTACACTTGAAACTGTGTATGGAGTCAGCCTCCACCACATCACTTCCTAATGCATTCCATTTGTCAACCACTCTGACACTAAAAAAGTTCTTTCTAATATCTCTGTGGCTCATTTGGGAACTCAGTTTCCACCTGTGTCCCCTAGTACGTGTGCCCCTTGTGTTAAATAGACTGTCTTTATCTACCCTATCAATCCCCTTGAGAATCTTTGTGTGTGTGTGTGTGTGTGTGTGTGTGTGTGTGTGTGTGTGTGTGTGTGTGTGTGTGTGTGTGTGTGTCGCGCTCTTCCCTCGGGAGCCAGGCTTGTTGACCCAGTGCTGATGAGTCACTGTTGAAGAACATGTTGAACATGAAGAACATGAACAACATTATCGTACAATAACATTAGGCGAAGGACTAGCATTAGGAGTCATGTCTCGACGGCTGTAAATTACAAAATAGCTGTGTGTCATCTGTATAGTTGTGTTGTTATACTCTAATGTCCTTCATACACCAACCACACCGCCACAACCCAACCACAAAATTCACCCTACCCGAACACTCACCAACCCGAACACCACCGCCAATCCCCCCCCTTTTTGATCAGAGATTCGTACAGGCGTTCTACCGATCGTCTAGAACAACGAGCCAAGTTATCATTTTAACCTGATGGTAGAATGATATTTTTTTCTGTTAATTTATTTTCTATGTGGATCTATTTAAGCCATATATCAGATTGCGGAGCCTTGCTACCCATGACATAATCACTTGACAAGTAAACAGTTAGTAAGACTTCTTCCCTATTCCTCACAGGATGGGTATGGGGCCCACTGCCACTCACAGGATGGGTATGGGGCCCACTGCCACTCACAGGATGGGTATGGGGCCCACTGCCACTCACAGGATGGGTATGGGGCCCACTGCCACTCACAGGATGGGTATGGGGCCCACTGCCACTCTCAGGATGGGTATGGGGCCCACTACCACTCACAGGATGGGTATGGGGCCCACTGCCACTCACAGGATGGGTATGGGGCCCACTGCCACTCACAGGATGGGTATGGGGCCCACTGCCACTCACAGGATGGGTATGGGGCCCACTGCCACTCTCAGGATGGGTATGGGGCCCACTGCCACTCACAGGATGGGTATGGCGCCCACTGCCACTCTCAGGATGGGTATGGGGCCCACTGCCACTCTCAGGATGGGTATGGGGCCCACTACCACTCACAGGATGGGTATGGGGCCCACTGCCACTCACAGGATGGGTATGGGGCCCACTGCCACTCACAGGATGGGTATGGGGCCCACTGCCACTCACAGGATGGGTATGGGGCCCACTGCCACTCACAGGATGGGTATGGGGCCCACTGCCACTCACAGGATGGGTATGGGGCCCACTGCCACTCACAGGATGGGTATGAGGTCCACTACCACTCACAGGATGGGTATGGGGCCCACTGCCACTCACAGGATGGGTATGGGGCCCACTACCACTCACAGGATGGGTATGGGGCCCACTGCCACTCACAGGATGGGTATGGGGCCCACTACCACTCACAGGATGGGTATGAGGCCCACTACCACTCACAGGATGGGTATGGGGCCCACTGCCACTCACAGGATGGGTATGAAATACATTATGTAGCAACTAAACTGACAACAGCAGGTATGCTAGGATTTACCTTCGATGGAGCGCAAACTTTATTGTAGTGACTGAAATAGTGTGTCGCCCCCCAGACGTCTCGCTGCAGTAGTAGTGGTAGTCTTAGCTGGTGTGCTGGTCCTTGACCTGGGCAGTCTGGCTGTTGTGGAAGGCTTTCTGTAGTGATAACACGGCTTTCGTAGCTGTGACCGTGAGGCAAGGGCCGCTCCAAGCAACAGCCTGTTGGACCAAGTTGTTACTAGTCAAGCTTATCCCCCCCCCCCCCCCCCAGGCTTCAGGAGTAGATCAACTTCCAGGTAAACTCCAGGTAAAGGGAACACGAGAGATTGTATTTTCACCTTTTGTGACGTTGTTGCAACATATAAACTTATGAAAAGATGAGTCCACACAAGCGTAGTTGGAACAAGTGACGTATCTGAAACAAGTAACCCCGTCCGTCCGTCCGTCGTCCCATATCAAGTCGTGATAAGAATGAGTGGGGGGGGGTGACTCATTCATTCTTCATGTGTGGGTTAGGTTAACGACGTAGACAATACTCTGTTCCTCTAAATGAGAATGAATGATAGTGTGAAGATACATCTTTGTTTACAGTGTGAAGATATCAGTCCAGAAAGTAAGAGGTATTTCACACTTCACATTCTTCAAGGCTTGAAGAATTTGAGGCACCATCTTGTGTGAATCTTTAAGTGATCTCGTGTTGCAGCGTGCATCCTGCTACTGTAGGCATGTGGTGGTGGTCCTCTGCTGGGGGGAAACATGACGGGAATACTGAATATATATATTTTTATACACTCCATTTTATACTGAATGGGTTGAGAATAGCTTGAGCTACCTCATCCCTTTGTGTGTATTTTACCTCAATAAACTTATTTCAATTTCAATGGCGGGAAAGATAGACATTTTCTTCAGAGCGTTCAGGTATTTTTACAGTTATGTGTTGAGGCTCGGCTATGGTGGCTAATCCGCTTAAGACGAGGTCTTTTGACCAACCACTTGGGCTGGATGGTAGAGCGGCGGTCTGGCTTCATGCTGGTCTGGGTTCAATCCCCGACCGTCCACAAGTGGTTGGGCACCATTCTTTTTCCCCCGTCCCATCCCAAATCCTTATCCTGACCCCCCTTCCCAGTGCTATATAGTTGTAATGGCTTGGCGCTTTTTCCTGATTAGTTGAGTTGTGAGACGGGGGCTCTTGTGAGACGGGGGCTCTTGTGAGACGGGGGCTCTTGTGAGACGGGGGCTCTTGTGAGACGGGGGCTCTTGTGAGACGGGGGCTCTTGTGAGACGGGGGCTCTTGTGAGACGGGGGCTCTTGTGAGACGGGGGCTCTTGTGAGACGGGGGCTCTTGTGAGACGGGGGCTCTTGTGAGACGGGGGCTCTTGTGAGACGGGGGCTCTTGTGAGACGGGGGCTCTTGTGAGACGGGGGCTCTTGTGAGACGGGGGCTCTTGTGAGACGGGGGCTCTTGTGAGACGGGGGCTCTTGTGAGACGGGGGCTCTTGTGAGACGGGGGTCTTTGTGAGACGGGGGCTCTTGTGAGACGGGGGTCTTGTGAGACGGGGGCTCTTGTGAGACGGGAGCTCTTGTGAGACGGAGCTCTTGTGAGACGGGGGGTGTTGTCTGCTGTGGGCTCTGTTAGCAGTCTTCATGTTGTCGCTATATACTCTGTGGGATAACCTATAAAGTTTCTCTGCATAGTGACGTTTCTACAAGATTTAGTCATAAATTGTGGTACATTTATCACAGGAAAAGCCTACATGATAATTGTCACAAAAGCGGTACACAGTTGAAAGCTGTGTGAAACTTGTCTTATTAATAACTAGATTATTAAATTATTTACTCTTGGTTGTCATATTTTACTGCTTATTGGCTATACATGTGGTTGGTTAGGTTAGGTTATATTTGTTTTGGTTTGACTAGTTTGGTTGGGTACACAGGTACACCGTACACAGGTACACTGTGTAACTTGAGACGGTGCTACCTTGCAAAGGTCAGACTGGCATGGCGCAGTTTAGAAGGCCAAGGCGTCGTTGTCTCAAGACTCTGGTGGTCACAACCAATTTACTCCAACGTGCTAATGATGAATGGATCTATCTGTAAGAGACTAATTACTTGTAAGATGTAGTGGAGCTGGGGGGAACTTGATACTGTTAGCGAGATTTAATCTAAATGGGAAGATTATATGGGTTGTGGAGGATTAAGTGGGCATGCGGGCCGCTCCAAGCAACAGCCTGTTGGATCAGGTTCTCACAAGTCGGGTAGGGCTCGGGGAGTAGAACAGCTTCCCTGAAGCCCCACTACAGGTAAGATACAGGTATAGTAACTAGTGAACAGATAATTAGTAACCGTTCTAGAAGAAAGATATTTACCAGATTACTTGCGGTTACCGTGTGATGATTTCGGGGTTTTAGGTACCCGCGGCCCGGTCCCTGACTAGACCTCCTGGTTGCTGGACTGGTCAACCAGGCTGTTGGACGCGGCTGCTCGCAGCCTGACGTATGAATCACAGACAGGTTGATCAGGTATCCTTTGGAGGTTTGTATCGAGTTATCTCTTGAACACTGTGAGGGGGTCGGCCTGTTATGTCCCTTATGGGGAGCCCTTACCCATCCTGTGGGAGCCCTTGCCCCATCCTGTGGGAGCCCTTACCCCATCCTGTGGGAGCCCTTACCCCATCCTGTGGGAGCCCTTACCCCATCCTGTGGGAGCCCTTACCCCATCCTGTGGGAGCCCTTACCCCATCCTGTGGGGAGTCCTTACCCCATCCTGTGGGAGCCCTTACCCCATCCTGTGGGAGCCCTTACCCCATCCTGTGGGAGCCCTTACCCCATCCTGTGGGAGCCCTTACCCCATCCCACATATTGTCCCTGCTATTGGAAGGCTGGTATTCTGAAGGGGGGGGGGGAGACAAGCTGTTTTGAAGGACTGACTGGAATGTCCGCTGTAACCGTGGGGGGGGGGGGGGGTGCTCCTGGAACGACTGGAAGGAGATCCTTAGTCTCCAATGGCCTGATTTTCTTGTGGGGAGTAGTGTTGTTATTGTTGGTGAGATTTGGCCTATCCTCTCCTTCCCCACCCACTGTGCTCCCCCCTTCCCCACACCGCCCACTCCTCTGCCCCCTTGCCCCTCCTACGCGCCCTCCCCCATCACTGAAGCAGGTTTTGACCCCCCCCCCGTAACCTCGCCCCCCGTACCCTCGCCCCCCCCCGTAACCTCGCCCCCCCCCCGTAACCTCGCCCCCCGTACCCTCGCCCCCCCCCGTACCCTCGCCCCCCCCGTACCCTCGCCCCCCCCGTACCCTCGCCCCCCCCGTACCCTCGCCCCCCCCCCGTACCCTCGCCCCCCCCCGTACCCTCGCCCCCCCCCCGTACCCTCGCCCCCCCCCGTACCCTCGCCCCCCCCGTACCCTCGCCCCCCCCCCCGTACCCTCGCCCCCCCCGTACCCTCGCCCCCCCCCCCGTACCCTCGCCCCCCCCCGTACCCTCGCCCCCCCCGTACCCTCGCCCCCCCCCGTACCCTCGCCCCCCCCCCGTACCCTCGCCCCCCCCCGTACCCTCGCCCCCCCGTACCCTCGCCCCCCCCCGTACCCTCGCCCCCCCCGTACCCTCGCCCCCCCCCCGTACCCTCGCCCCCCCCGTACCCTCGCCCCCCCCGTACCCTCGCCCCCCCCCGTACCCTCGCCCCCCCCGTACCCTCGCCCCCCCCCCGTACCCTCGCCCCCCCCCCCGTACACCTTCCTGTTTATTGCCCCGCTCCTGTGATGAGTTTCAGTCCTTCAGTTGTCTCTACCAGTGTCTCGGTGCTACTGAGGGCACCAGTGATGTCTTACCCACGACTGGTGGTACAGGGAGCCGGTCGGCCGAGCGGACAGCTCCCTGGACTTGTGATCATGTGGTCCCTACCTTGAGGTGGCTACTTTGAGGTGCTTCCGGGGCTTAGTGTCCCCGCGGCCCGGTCGTCGACCAGGCCTCCTGGTTGCTGGACTGATCAACCAGGCTGTTAGACGCGGCTGCTCGCAGCCTGACGTATGAGTCACAGCCTGGTTGATCAGGTCCCGAGTTCGATCCCGGGCACCGGTGAGAACCAATGGGCAGAGTTTCTTTCACACTATGCCCCTGTTACCTAGCAGTAAAATAGGTACCTGGGTGTTAGTCAGCTGTCACGGGCTGCTTCCTTGGGGTGGAGGCCTGGTCGAGGACTGGGCCGCGGGGCCCCGAAATCATCTCAAGATAACCTTAAGAAGATAACCACCGGCGTTCGTACGGGGCTCCCAGCAAGGCTGTGTTACCTACGGCTTTGGGGAACATGCTCTAGGCTAATGAATTTCCTAATGACCCATTTTACCGTAATTGTTATTATCTCTTTTATTGTCTGCAATTTAGGCGAGTGGTATTACCGTCGTGGTGGTTGGGTGTGGGGGGGGGGGAGGGAAGGTTAGAGCCCAAACGGTTTCGTCTCTAAATCAGGCCACCTATTTACCCAGGCTGTTCGTACGCGCATCTCGCAATCGGGTGTTATCGCCGTAACTTTGCGGTTACCTTGCTATGATTTCTGGGCTCAACGTCCCGCGGCCCGGTCGTCGACCAGACCTCCTGGTTGCTGGACTGGTCAACCAGGCTGTTGGTCGCGGCTGCTCGCAGCCTGACGTATGAATGACGCCTGGTTGATCTGGTATCCTTTGGAAGTGTTCATAATGTTCTCTCTTGAACACTGTGAGGGGTCGGCCAGTTATGTCCCTTATGTGTGGTGGAAGCGTGTTGAACAGTCTCGGGCCTCTGATGTTGATAGTTCTCTCTTGAACACTGTGAGGGGTCGGCCAGTTATGTCCCTTATGTGTAGTGGAAGCGTGTTGAACAGTCTCGGGCCTCTGATGTTGATAGTTCTCTCTTGAACACTGTGAGGGGTCGGCCAGTTATGCCCCTTATGTGTAGTGGAAGCGTGTTGAACAGTCTCGGGCCTCTGATGTTGATAGTTCTCTCTTGAACACTGTGAGGGGTCGGCCAGTTATGTCCCTTATGTGTAGTGGAAGCGTGTTGAACAGTCTCGGGCCTCTGATGTTGATAGTTCTCTCTTGAACACTGTGAGGGGTCTGCCAGTTATGCCCCTTATGTGTAGTGGAAGCGTGTTGAACAGTCTCGGGCCTCTGATGTTGATAGTTCTCTCTTGAACACTGTGAGGGGTCGGCCAGTTATGTCCCTTATGTGTAGTGGAAGCGTGTTGAACAGTCTCGGGCCTCTGATGTTGATAGTTCTCTCTTGAACACTGTGAGGGGTCGGCCAGTTATGCCCCTTATGTGTAGTGGAAGCGTGTTGAACAGTCTCGGGCCTCTGATGTTGATAGTTCTCTCTTGAACACTGTGAGGGGTCGGCCAGTTATGTCCCTTATGTGTAGTGGAAGCGTGTTGAACAGTCTCGGGCCTCTGATGTTGATAGTTCTCTCTTGAACACTGTGAGGGGTCTGCCAGTTATGCCCCTTATGTGTAGTGGAAGCGTGTTGAACAGTCTCGGGCCTCTGATGTTGATAGTTCTCTCTCAGAGTACCTGTTGCACCTCTGCTCTTGAACGTGGGTATTCTGCACATCCTGCCATGCCTTCTGGTCTCTCAACGTCGCATGTAAACATTGCGTTTTGACGTGTGTGTGTGTATGAGGCATGAGATGAAAGAAAACATTTACGCCCGGGGATTGAACTCTCCAATTTTTTTACCTAAAGATGGGTCGAACACAGCTTTCAAGAAATAAGTTTGATAAAGACCTTCTGTGCACAAATTCATGTGGGGGGGGGGGGTTGCACTAACCTAGCTGGTAACGCAGACAAAATGTAATATGCTCTATGTAAACTGTTTTTTATTTACATTAATTTACCCTTTTTTTGTTGCAGGTGAGATGGTAGTGGGAGGCCAGTGGGGGCCAAGCTGTGAAAGTTGGGCCCGTCCAGGTAGGTTGTGGCCAGGTTACCTTTTACAGTACTACCCTAGTTAGGGGCCTTCTCGACCACCTCTCCTCCCACGTGGGTCAAAGCCACCCACGCTAGTTACACTTTATGTAAACATCTGTTTGTTTGTTTTTCAGCAATTGTCAACAACATGCAAACAAAACCCTATTTCTGAATCTTGGTTTTTTGTGGTAGTTTAGTTAATGAACTTTAGGTTAGTTACCTCTACCTTTAGTCTTAGTAACTTTAGTTACCTCGAGTGAGTTCTGTGAGTTCTTCTTAAGTCCGACCTGGGGACTAGGCTTACCTTGTGATAAATTGATTCAAAACGCGGTTTCCTTAGTGCTACCTACCATGTTTGCGTTTCCTAGGATCAACGCCGCCACGGCCCGGTCTCTGACCAGGCCTCCTAGTTGGTCCTCTGGTCAACCAGGCTGTTGGACGCGGCAGCTGCTACAACTTAAGATGGTCCGGCAAGCACAGCGTGCTTTGTTTAACACTTGTTTGCCTAAATAAGATCTCGAGTGACTCATTCTCATGGCCAAAGACAAGGTCAGATTCCAGAAGAAGTAACCAAGTTATTATGCCTGCTGCTCTGGGGTTATTTACTATTTACGAAACCTGTACATCTTAATGGTGTCATTGTTTACATTAAACAGTGTACGTGCTTGGCAACTTCACGTGCCTCCAACGTGCTTGGCAACTTCACGTGCCTCCAACGTGCTTGGCAACTTCACGTGTCTCCAACGAGCTTGGCAACTTCACAAAATTTATTTTTATAAAGAACCTCTCTCAATCCACTCAGTGAATCATATCAATTATTGTAACTGACTACAATTGTTAAATCTGTATTTCCTAGAGCCAAGGCCGGAGATATTATATTTAAACTTTGAAAGTACTACCTTGCTATGATTTCGGGGCTCAACGTCCCCGCGGCCCGGTCCTCGACCAGGCCTTCTGGTCTGGTGGGAGCTAGGACTGGTTCTAAATCTACGCGAAAATAACACTACGCTAGACCAAAAGGTATTGGCAGGATGTGCAAAATGCTCGGTTGAGAAGCAGAAGTGCAACAGCCTAGTTCACCTGACCAGCAACCAAGAGGCCTGGTCAGAGACCGGGCCGCAGGGACGTTGATACCTGAAACCACCAACACGTAGATAACCGGCAGTGGCGTTTCCGATCTCATATATTTTTTTAATACATGTAAACAAAGCTGACATGATTGAGGAAAGATATACAGGCTTCGTCAAGAGTTTGGTAAATGCTTGAATCTTCGTCCTAGTTGTTACGCCTCCCTGCGGGCCGCTGCAAGCAACAGCCTGTTGGACCAAGTTATCACAAGTCGAGCCTGGCCGGACTTGGGGAGTAGAACTCTGGAAATCCTCTCCAGGTATGTTCCAGATATACCCGTTACGTAGGTAGTGTCAGAGAGGGCGGGGGGCGCGGGGGGGGCGCCTGCTAACTGAATGAATAACTCTATTGTCAGCTTAATTGACAACGTCAGAAGTCATGTACAGAGAAATAGGTGATGTGAGTGAGTGGGGGGGGGGGGGGATGGGTGGAGTGGGGAATAGGCGGTTGTTGGGAGGGGTTGTAGGGAGTGGAAGGGTAGTTGTAGGGAAGGAAAAGGGTGGTTGTAGGGAGGGGAAGGTGTGGCTGTAATGAGGGAAGGGGGAGGATCTAGGGGTTGGGGGGGGGGGGGGCGAGGAATACAAATTTTGGAACTTTAACACCTAATAGATTTGAATAGAAATAGGTTGTTTGATGGGGGAACTTGGGAATAGGTGGTGGTAAACCAAGGAAGCTCCTGCCAGCAATGGCCACGATTAAGTCGTGTGTGTGTGTGTGTGTGTGTGTGTGTGTGTGTGTGTGTGTGTGTGTGTGTGTGTGTGTGTGTGTGTGTGTGTGTGTGTGTGTTTACTAGTTGTGTTTACTAGTTGTGTTTTTGCGGGGGTTGAGCTTTGCTCTTTCGGCCCGCCTCTCAACTGTCAATCAACTGTTTACTAACTACTACTATTTTTTTTTTTTGTTTTTTTTCCCCACACCACACACACACACACACACACACACACCCCAGGAAACAGCCCGTGACAGCTGACTAACTCCCAGGTACCTATTTACTGCTAGGTAACAGGGGCACTTAGGGTGAAAGAAACTTTGCCCATTTGTTTCTGCCTCGTGCGGGAATCGAACCCGCGCCACAGAATTACGAGTCCTGCGCGCTATCCACCAGGCTACGAGGCCCCTGTGTGTGTGTGTGTGTGTGTGTGTGTGTGTGTGTGTGTGTGTGTGTGTGTATTTAAGCTGTCCTCAATATCTACAATAAAAGGCGGAAAAGTCGCTCAATATCGCTAAATGGCAAATGGTAAGCTTGGGAGATATGACAAAAGTTGGTTGAACTGGTTGACCAGTTCAACAACCAGGAGGCCTGGTCGACAACCGGGCCTCGGGGAAGCTAAGCCCCGGAAACACTTCAAGGTAACCTCAAGGTAAGGAGGTTAAATGTTACGGAGATTCATGGACTCCGACGCCCACTTGAGATCGCGGAAGCGCTTAGGTAAACACACTCGACTGTACGGTAATATAGTCCTCATCCTAACTCGTTTTCGTGAATGGATGAGTGTGGATTACTTGTGCCCTGTGTATACTTTAGTTTGCCTGGAATGTACCTAGAATGGGTTACGAGGGTTACTCTATATACCAGCCTGGGACCAAGCTCGTCCGGCTGTGACTTGATCTAGTAAGTGAGGGTTGTTGCGTGATGACTGCCTTTCTGGTTGGCTTTCCCAAAGTAGTTAAGTGCGTGACTGTGGCCAGAATATCTCGTTACCAGTCAACCAGGCAGTTGACTGAATAATTAGCAAACAACCACTCGGCGAGCGGTAGTGTTAACAACTGTTTAGCCAGATAAAGCTCTCCGACATTCCTGTGATTGGTCAGCCACCGTCCAGCCGGATGTAGTCAGCTACACTACCACACACATTAGCCAGCCGCCCACTAGGAAGCCAGATATAGCCAACCGCCCACTATGAAGCCAGGTTTAGCCAGCCAACCAGTTCGCCATCTCGCCGACTTTCCAGTCATTAACCGCCCACTCAGCGTGGTTTGACGGCATTTATAAGTTCTGGATTTGATTTCTCCTTTCACGGAAACTTGGCCCCGTGAGCCGTATGGGTTTCCAGTGGCCTGCTAAGACTTCCCATCATTATGGAGGTTGACCCTGGCCGCGCCAACCCAGCCGAGTACACTCCGAATCTGTTCAGCCAAGGTTGAGTCATAGTGAAGTGCTACCAGTCGACCAGCCACTCGGAAAGCCAATCAAGTAGGCAGCTGCTACCCAGTCAAGCCAACAGTCTGATGATATTATCGACGGTTGCTGGTTGTCGTGGTAGCAACAAGTTGGTTAATCATCTGTTAGTGCTACTCTCACGGTACTGTGATAACCATGACTTTGCATACATGTATACTGAGAGAGAAAGGGTGAGACAGGGAGAGAGAGACAGACAGGGAAAGAGACAGACAGGGAGAGAGAGAGAAAGGGAGGGAGGGGGACAGGGTGAAGAAGGGACAGGGGATGGAGGAGTGAGTACTCGGGTAGGGTAAGCTGCCTCCCTCCCATCCCTCTCTCCCTTCATTAACCCTGACCTTAAACAGAGGTAAAAGAGGCGGTTCCTCTTCTGCCCGAGGCAGAAGAGGAACAGGAAGTTAGCCCCTCAGCTGTGTTGTCAAGACTGGGGAATGGGCTGTGTGTTGACGTGTCTCATTCATGTTATGTGCGACTTCTTCACTTTAGTTGTGGGGGTTGACCTGGCTGCTGCAACAACAGCCTGGCTGCTCTTGTTGCAGCCAGGCTGGTCATTAGCGTGCGGATAGGGGGGGGGGGGAGGGGGTAGATAAACACTCACTCACTCACTCACTCACTCACTCACTCACTCACTCACTCACTCACTCACTCACTCACTCTGAAAGTACATTAACGTGATGTATTAATGAGAATCAGAAACCCCGGGTTTGGGCTCCGACTGGGAGCCTTGGGACTCAGGCGAATCCCCCCAGGTTGTATTGCTTTTACCACGTCGTGGTGCAGTGGTTAAGGCCGCTAGCTTGGCAGTACCAAGTGAGCGGGTGTTGAAGACTTTCCTCTTCTAGGCTCCTACTAATTTTCCCATATATACATATACAGGTTGTCCCAAAAGTACAAAATTTGCCTCATAGGCAAAGTAAAAAACAAAAGTTCAACTGTTTATAGTTCTGCAGATTCTTCTTTCCCCGAAAGGAGGAAAATATGACGGTTCTGTAGTTGACTGGTGATGTTGATGAGTGTTGAGCATTGAATGTATCTGTAAGCCAAGGTGCAGCGGCGCCATCCTTGGTGTTCACAAGCACACAAGGTCTGCTCTCTCTGCTCTGCTGAAGTTAGGCGTCATAGTGTAACAGTCTGAGACATGACACCCATTTCATAAATCAAAGAAAGAAAACTTGTGTTAAATACATGTGTCCTATGGTGCCAAACTCTTGGGACACCCTGTGTGTGTGTGTGTTCGTGTTCACCTAGTTGTGGTTGCGGGGGTTGAGTTCTGGCTCTTTGGTCCCGCCTCTCAACCGTCACTCTACTGCTGTCCAGATTCCTGAGCTTCTCCAGCTCCATCATACCTACACTTGAGTATTATATAACATTATAATAATAATAATGAAGGCGAAGGAAGGACCCAATTTATGTTTTAAGTGTATTAAAAAACAAATTTACGTATGTAACCTACATCCTGTCTCAAGGTGATGTATACAATATATACAGTACCTTGAGCTGTATATAGTGTATATATATACAGTACCCTGAGCGAGGGCGGAGGTTACATCCGACAAATTTAAGTTTTTAAAATATTTAAACATATTATTATAATTATAATAGAGAGAGGAATGTCATTAACGTGATATATCGATGACCACGTCCAACTGGGAGTGTTGATGAGGGTCCGGACCTGTGTGCTGGGTGTTCCCGGCGCGCTCTGGTCAACTGTACCGGGGTTCGAAACCCTTAACAAGGCTACTGTTGGAATAATAATGATGGTGTAGGTGTGAGTGGTTGTGGTCAGATGTGGGTCAGACCTTCACACACCTGCCCACCTTCACCTCCTGTAGGTCAACCCGCTCAGATTGCTTGTCTGCTTGTGTATATTCACCTAGTGCTTGCGGGGGTTGAGCTCTGGCTCGTTGGTCCCGCCTCTCAACCGTCAGTCAACTGGTGTACAGGTTCCTGAGCCTACTGGGCTCTTATCATATCTTCATTTGAAACTGTAATGGAGTCAGCTTGGTTGATGGGGTTCTGGGAGTTCTTCTACTCCCCAAGCCCGGCCCGAGGCCAGGCTTGACTTGTGAGAGTTTGGTCCACCAGGCTGTTGCTTGCAGCGGCCCGCAGGCCTACATACCCACCACAGCCCGGTTGGTCCGGCACTTCTTGAAGAAAACAATCTAGTTTTCTCTTGAAGATGTCCACGGTTGTTCCAGCAATATTTCTTAGTCGCTGAGATTAAAGATTAAAAGCATCGGTGTCAAGCTTTTCAGGTCTCTTAAATATAAGAGGCATTGTTGACAGATTTCTTAAGTGACGAAGGTGGACCTGATCAAGCAGGCTGCGTGCCGCGGGGTGAGACAGTCTGGTCGGTCAGACCGTGTGGTCTAGAGACCGGACAGCAAGAAACAAGGATCCTGGCAACCATAAGGTTACCTCAAGATGCCCTTGAGCGGTGCCTGGGGCTGGCGACTGGTGAAGACTTGTGCTGAACACCATGTTGGTCCTTAGTTTATTTACGCCCCTCCAGGTCACTGTGTCTCTGCTACTACCAGGCCCTCTGGTCCAACCTGGGGCCAGATTCATGAAGCAGTTACGCAAGCACTTACGAACCTGTACATCTTCTCTCAATCTTTGGCGGCTTTGTTTACAAGTATTAAACAGTTAATGAGCTCCGAAGCACCAGGAGGCTGTTTATAACAATAACAGTTGATTGGCAAGTTTTCATGCTTGTAAACTGTTTAATAAATGTAACCAAAGCCGTTGAGGAAAGATGTACACGTTCGTAAGTGCCTGCGTAACTGCTTCGTGAATCTGGCCCCTGGCCCTCGGGCGGGGCTCCGGGAGTAGAACTCTCAAAACCCTCTCCAAGTATACCTGGGAGCAGGTTGTGGCGGGACGGGGGAGCGGTATACCTCCTCCCTAATATACCTCAGGTATAACAGTCAGGAGTTAACGCCCCCAAGTTATGGAGCGGATACTTGCCGGGCTCTAGAAGGTAGCACGTGTGGTTACGGGAAGGGGCCTGACAGCTGAGTGGACAGCGCTTGGGATTCGTAGTCCTGAGATTCCGGGTTCGATCCCCGGTGGAGGCGGACACAAATGGGGAGAGTTTTCCACCCTGTTCATCTAGCAGTAAATAGGTACCTGGGAGTTAGACAGCTGCTACGGGTTGTTTCCTTGGGGATGTGCAACAAACAAAAGAGGCCTGGTCGAGGACCGGGCCGCGGGGACGCTAAGCCCCGAAATCATCCCAACATAACCTCAAGATATACCAGAAGGTAATTTTCATTCTCAGAACTTTGCATTTTTTCCCCAAAAAAAGTTTACAAAAAGTTCCCGTCACGTAGTATTCAGATAATGGAAGTGGACACACAGCCTGTGTATATTTACACATACTGTATGTTCTCGTACTTTTGAGGACAGAGTTCGAATCTCGGTTGATCAAAGTCAATGGAATACACAATAGATTCATTGCAAAAATGTGCAGCATAAAAGCATGACCAGTATTGCAGGACGTTGTTGTTGCACGAGGCTGAATCATTTCTTGTTCTTGCTTTGAGCTCTAAATAATCTGAAACTAAGAAAATGGAATTTTATAACTAATGATATTTACGAGGTTATACTTAGTTATTATTCCTTTCACCTGGGACCTGATTCACGAAGCAGTTACGCAAGCACTTACGAACCTGTACATCTTTTCTCAATCTTTGACGGCTTTAGTTACACTTATTAAACAGTTTACAAGCGTGAAAACTCTAGGAGTATCGAACCGTGTACTTCACGTGAGTCTGACGCTCTATCGACTCTCTCTATACTTTATTACTCATTAGGGTTCTATTTTATAGGAGGTTGTAGATTGATTTTAAAGATTAAACCACCCAAAAGGTAGCACGGGCATGAATAGCCCGTAAGTGGAGGCTCTTTGGTGCCATTACCAATAGCTGATGCTGGAGATCTGGGGATGGCAAGTTGTAGATATCTTTCCTTATTCTAAGTTCTTCCTTTTGTGCCCATGTATGTTGTTAGAGCATAGTTTGGTTGAGGGGGGGCTGGGGCTCCTCCAGGCAGCCTGGGGGTGTAACAGTATATCAATGTGGCTTCAGTATATACCAGAGATACATAGGTATATAGGTATATACATAGGCTATGTATCATTCCAGTATATGTGTATTTTTACATGTCATATCTTATCAAGTTACGAAGTCTTCCTCGAGGCTACAGTTTTGGCTACATGTAGAAGATGAGGACGAGTGAAACAATAATATTATTCACTAGTATACGTTCAATATTTACATTTCCGCAACCACCATTCAGTGTCCTAATCCCTTGATCGTAGACTGGCCTCCCGGTAGTCTGCGTCAATAGATAGCCCCCATATGTATCCCCATACATAGTGCCCATACATACCTAGCCTTCACAAAACCCAAAGTCTCCAGAGATCAACCTTGCGGTCTCTCATTACTGGTCTATCTTGTGATTTGTTGGTCACTTCATACCCGCGCCCACACGCTAGCCACGATATCAACTTACCAGTTCCACCTCACAGCGTACACATACTAGGGTGAGTACGTAGGATAGCCGGATACAATGGTAGAATGAGGGCCCACTGACTACAGGGGTTTGCCATTCTTGGTTGTTTGTTGTTTAAGATTCGCTACTTGGAACAAAAAGTTCCAAGTAGCACGGGATATGGTGAGCCCGTAGTTATTCTTGGTACAGCTGCCTATAGCTTGGCTGGCGACGGCTCAATGTAGATCTTAGAAGCTATATTTACATCTTAGAACCTACTTAGAACGAATAATTTTTAGAACTTATTCTCCCAATGTTCTTGAAGCAGTAGGCCTCTAAGACCTCTACACGCCGTCTTCCCGCCACACATCTGCGACATGCCATCTGGCCCACTGCGACAACTCCTCACTGTGCGTTAGCTTCTAAGACCCGTTTCCGGATGCAGTTTCCGGTCGCGCCGGGTCATTTGAAGTTCGACCACCTTCTCATAATCTGTGGAAGTTCTTAGAGGATTTGGCTTATCTGGTAGGCCATATGTTTCCTTTGTCTTACCAGACCTGCCTCCATACTCGGCCCATAAACGCTTCCGCCGGCCTCATACTTTGAGAAAGAACCTAGCTAAATTATTTTCATATCTATTTGGGTCTCTCACAAATCTCTTACAAGCTCTCACAAGTCAAGCCTGGTCTCGGACCGGGCTTGGGGGAGTAGAAGAACTCTCAGGACCCCATCAAGCAGGTACCGAGGGCTCGGGCGGGCTTGGGGAGTAGAAGAACTCCCAGAACCCCATCAAGCAGGTACCACGGGCTCGGGCCAGGCTTGGGGAAGTAGAAGAACTCCCAGAACCCCATCAACCGGGTATCAACCAGGTCAACACGGTCGATGGGGTTTCCCATCAACCCATTTATAAGGTCTGGTCTTATCTCCGGGTTTCTGTTGGGTTGACTTGGATAATGTTAATAAATATTAACTTTGGGAATAGTGATGCTTTGTTGAGGTTGTGGCTTGTGGCTTGGTGGGTAACACCAGCTTCCAGAGCGGGTGTTATATTGGATGTATTCTCGGGGAATGAGCCTCGGCTCTTGGGACCCGATTGTTGAGTAATAATCAACAGGTATATAGGTACTACCGTTGATTGCAACACCTTCACATACATGGGGGAAAGCGGCGGCCTGGGGGGGGTTATAGGACACCTGCCACAAAGGTGCCCCAATTTTCCCAAGCCACTAACGCTGGGGACCTCAGTGCCATCTACCAGATTGATGGCACTGACAAAGGGGAGGCCAGTGCCATCTACCGGATTGATGGCACTGACAAAGGGGAGGCCAGTGTCATCTACCGGATTGATGGCACTGACAAAGGGGAGGCCAGTGCCATCTACCGGATTGATGACACTGACAAAGGGGAGGCCAGTGCCATCTACCGGATTGATGGTACTGACAAAGGGGAGGCCAGTGCCATCTACCGGATTACGTTATCTTGAGGTTATCTTGAGATGACTTCGGGGCTTTAGTGTCCCCGCGGCCCGGTCCTCGACCAGGCCTCCATCCCCCAGGAAGCAGCCCGTGACAGCTGACTAACACCCAGGTACCTATTTACTGCTAAGTAACAGGGGCATCAGGGTGAAAGAAACTCTGCCTATCGTTTCTCGCCGGCGCCTGGGATCGAACCCAGGACCACAGGATCGCAAGTCCAGCGTGCTGTCCGCTCGGCCGACCGGCTCCCGGTCGGTGGTGGTGGCGACCACACCCTGGTGGGAGGTGCCTAGGAAGCAACACAAGGTAGGAGTGCCATGCTCCCCCCCCCCCCACAGGTGAGGGGTGAGAGAGAGGCAGCGTGGCACTGTCCTCGACACGGTCGTGACGGGAGAGTTAACACACAGTCAGACCAGGTACTGTCACATGTCACTGTCACATGATGGCTATCACTGCGTCGCGGCCCTCCTCATTACCTGCTAAAATCTGGCTCTTACAGACCTGCTTTTCCCCTCTGAACACGCAAATTGTTCGCTGTTGAAGCCCTATATCCATGCTCCGCCCTATCCTGCCCCCCTATCCTGCCCCCCTATCCATGCCTCTATCCATACTCACCAACTGTGAGCGTTTTGCCTCCATAAGTCGACATACACGTCGTGTCAATCACTCACAGGATGAGCGCTACTCATCCTGTGAGTGGACACACCGCCATAGTGACAGTATTGGGCAGCGTCACTCATCCTGTGAGTGGACACACCGCCATAGTGACAGTATTGGGCAGCGCCACTCATCCTGTGAGTGGACACACCGCCATAGTGACAGTATTGGGCAGCGTCACTCATCCTGTGAGTGGACACACCGCCATAGTGACAGTATTGGGCAGCGCCACTCATCCTGTGAGTGGACACACCGCCATAGTGACAGTATTGGGCAGCGCCACTCATCCTGGGAGTGGACACACCGCCATAGTGACAGTATTGGGCAGCGCCACTCATCCTGTGAGTGGACACACCGCCATAGTGACAGTATTGGGCAGCGTCACTCATCCTGTGAGTGGACACACCGCCATAGTGACAGTATTGGGCAGCGTCACTCGTCCTGTGAGTGGACACACGGCCATAGTGACAGTATTGGGCAGCACCACTCGTCCTGTGAGTGGACACACCGCCATAGTGACAGTATTGGGCAGCGCCACTCATCCTGTGAGTGGACACACCGCCATAGTGACAGTATTGGGCAGCACCACTCATCCTGTGAGTGGACACACCGCCATAGTGACAGTATTGGGCAGCGCCACTCATCCTGTGAGTGGACACACCGCCATAGTGACAGTATTGGGCAGCGCCACTCGTCCTGTGAGTGGACACACCGCCATAGTGACAGTATTGGGCAGCGCCACTCATCCTGTGAGTGGACACACGGCCATAGTGACAGTATTGGGCAGCACCACTCGTCCTGTGAGTGGACACACCGCCATAGTGACAGTATTGGGCAGCGCCACTCATCCTGTGAGTGGACACACGGCCATAGTGACAGTATTGGGCAGCGCCACTCATCCTGTGAGTGGACACACGGCCATAGTGACAGTATTGGGCAGCGCCACTCATCCTGTGAGTGGACACACGGCCATAGTGACAGTATTGGGCAGCGCCACTCATCCTGTGAGTGGACACACGGCCATAGTGACAGTATTGGGCAGCGCCACTCATCCTGTGAGTGGACACACCGCCATAGCAGCATGTACAACACTCCCCAATAGGAAGAAAACCCGCTGGGTTGCTCAGCCAAGGTTTTTGCTGTAAGCAGGTCTAGGCCACTAACGACCCTGGCCTCGGTGAAACCATGTGTAGCTTTACCATAAGAGCAGGGAGACGTATACCGGTATAGATATATCAGTAGTATACCGAATGACAAGTATTCGTTAGTCCTGAACATTGTTTATGACAACAGTAAACCTATAAAGTGTACACTGAGGATCGGCTACTCTACAGGGTGTACATACCCGCAGGCGTGCTTGTAGGCTGTCGCAGGATGTTACAATGTACTTTTCCAGCTGCTTTAACCGCAAGGTAAGTTAACCACCTTAAGAGTGTGGTTAAATTACTATTTCCATCTAAACTGTGTCATTACTCTTTCCCCCCTCAGACAGGCTCTTCTCAGCCTGAAAGCTGGAAGACGCTATTCTTTAGTCACGTATAAAGTGGGCAACATTGAAGCATTCCGTCTCCAGGTAGCGAGAATATGCTTGTTAAGCTTTCTGGTTTGAAACGGCGATACTTTAACATGGGAGCAGGATACGTGGACACCTGGTGTCTGTGCCGGAGGTTGTGCCGCGGGGGTAGAGACGAACAGACGCCAATTACAGAGAAATTCTTTGGCGTCTTGAGGAAGTTTCAGGTTTCTCCTGCGCGTTGGCGCTTGACCGCTAGCCTGCGCAGTGGAACTAAATGAGTCTGGTCCCCCAAGCTCGGGGAACTCTCTGAACCTACTGCAGGTAAACATGGGTACAAGAATGGCAATAACCTTAACTGAATTACTCTTTTTAACCCTGTTGTAGCTCGGTCGATTAAGGCAGTGTCTGGGATGCTCCCGGACGCAGGTTCGAATCCTCGTCACGGCCGTTGGGGATTTGTTAACCTTAACTGAAGTTCAAAAAGTTGTATTTCGGTAGAAATGTTCGTATGCAAGATCCATACGAATATTATACATGTTCGTATCATGTATCAAACCTGAGTTTCCTGTATGTATACAGAATTGTAGTAGATATGAACCTTCACTCACTGACGGGATGGACCACGGGGTCCAGTGACGGGATGGTCCATGGGGTCCAGTGACGGGATGGTCCATGGGGTCCAGTGACGGGATGGTCCATGGGGTCTACCTATTCTTGCTTCTGGTAATCCGTCCCCGCGACCCAATCTCCGACCAGACTGGTCTGATCAACCAGACTGTTAGCTACACCTAACTCGTACTATGGTGATGTATAGTGCTTCATGGCCCCTTCCACCTTGTTGTAACTGGTTATGGGTATTGAAGGGTGACGGTGAAAGGAGGCTGGAGGTGTGGGACCATCATAGTCCTCTGAGCCACGCCCTAAACGCCATGGAAACCCCCTTTGTTCCCCCTAATGTGTTTATTGTCCAGGTGACTAATTGGTTGAGGGAAGGGGGGGGAGGGGGCTACAGGTTGGGGACTGGTTCACACACTGCTTGTTGCTTGGTCTCTAGTGGACGTTGGTAGTGGTAGTTGGTAGTCTTCCATATACAGTATAGTGATATAGATGGTTGGTTCGTTCGTGTGTAGTGATGTGCGTGTGGGCGGAAGTGCAACGAATGAGTGGGTTCACAGCGCATGTCTGGGACACGAAAGCGGGTTCATACGACACGCACAAGGTTTCACATTCGTAAACTCGCCATGCGTGTTCACAAGTCGCACCACAACCCAACCAACGACAGTACGGAACCTCCAGCTACCAGGTTGCTTAGAAACCCTCAGTAATCCAGCCCTAAACATCATCCTGCTTGGGGCTACCTTGAGGTGCTTCCGGGGCTTAGCGTCCCCCGCGGCCCGGTCGTCGACCAGGCCTCCTGGTTGCTGGGCTGGATTCAACCTCTACTTCAACCTCTACGGCGCCTGAAATGGAAGACTCTAGCTAATATCAGATATCTATGTAATAACTCTAGGTTATATCAGACTCTTATCAGAGAGAATACCGGGAAGGAGCCTAAATGAACAGGCACATGAAAATGAGCTTCCTTATCTGCGATGCTTCCGGAGCTTAGCGTCCCCGCGGCCCGGTCGTCAACCAGGCCTCCTGGTTGCTGGGCTGGTCAACCAGGCTGTTGGACGCGGCTTGACGTAGGAATCACAGCCTTAGTAGTTAGTGGCCGTCTTCTCCAGTTGTCACGACGTCACTAAAATGTTGTGTTAAATTTACCAGAATCGAACCAAGGAACCACACGTAGAAAACATTACAGCCTCTCAATTTTGCGACCCGTCGTGATATATTTATAACACATCATATTTTTGGACGTTGGGGTTTAATACGACAAAATACGATGTACTATTCAAGAGGACGGGATTTACAACTACCCACTTTACCATCCCGTCCGTGTTATTTTTTTTTAGTTAAAAAAAGGCAGGAATTAAAACCCTATTTGCTTTAATATAGTTATTTTGATTAACAAATAAAAATGCAAGTATAATATTTAAATAGCTCAAAACCTAACCTGCCTAAAAATCTAATGATTTTTTTTTTTACCAAGTTCGTACCCTTCTAGTTGGGTAGAACTTGCATTTGTTTACAGAGTGGCAGGTTGAGAGAATAGAATGGAATCTGCTCAGTAAAACGTCTAAACTATTGGGACCGACTGAAATGGTGTCGGATGTTAGTGTACAGGCTGAGGGTGTGAAGTAAAAAATGCCTTTGTTATTGCTACTAGGGAAGTGATTATGTATGAATTAGCGAGAATGAACCGACCCGTTCTCGCACTTTCGTATAGTCAATATTGACTTATTAAATACGTGCATATGTGACATACTAATTTATTGTGAATATTTTATTTTACCTTGAAAAGCTTCATAGAAAACACCGACCTTACCTAACCTTCTTAGTATGTTATGATAAGCATCTTATTGCTTCGTAATTACAATTATTATTTAACCTATTATAGGTATACATAGGTAGCATCTTATTGCTTCGTAATTACAATTATTACTTAACCTATTATAGGTATAGGTTAAGTAATAATTGTAATTACGAAGCAATAAGATGCTTATCTTAACATACTAAGAAGGTTAGGTAAGGTCGGTGTTTTCTATGAAGCTTTTCTAGGTAACCTAAAATATTCACAATAAATTAGTATGTCACATATGAATTTATTTAATGTCAATATTGACTGTAAGAAAGTGCGAGAAGGGTTGAATGAATATAGGTGGACAATTATTACAATGGATACTGGGCTATCTTACCAACCGGAAATCCTCTGCGCTGTTCCAAGGCTACAAGAGTGAAACTAAATTAATGCAGCTAGGCACCCTACAAGGGAGAGTACTCAGTCCTACCTTGTTTAATGTTCTAATTAATGCCTTATTAAAATCAATCCCAACTAGTCCGGTAAACATCACTATCAGCTATGCAGATGACATCCTTGTGCATACTAAAACCCACCCCGAAATGCAGTCTTAAATTGTATACATACAGCTTGTGAGAGCCTTGGTCTTGTAATCAACGCTGCTAAAACTAAGGTATTTAACAGACAAATTGGCAACCGCAAAAGTGGACCACGAAAACTTAAGATAGACAACATACCAATAGACTATGTCTCTTCTTTCAAATACCTTGGTGTCTCTGTCCCTTGTACCTCAACTGCAGTCAATAAGTTACATCAACAATGTAGAGACAGACTCAAGGCTCTCAGAACTGTAGAGGGGTACAGCCCTAAGTACGGTGTTAATATTAGAATAGCAGAAATGATGTATTTAGCATGTGTAAGGTGTCTGATAGTCTATCATGCACCAGCTTTAGTCCTGCAAAATGGCAAAAGTATTGATAGACTGGAAAAAACGCAAAATGAAGCACTCAAAATCATACTTGGCTGTCCTATAACTACCAAAGTTCTCAACATGGGGAAAGAATTAAATATACTTAGCATTCGAGATAGAATATTTGAAATTAATCTTATGATGGGACTAAAGCTTCTGCGTGATAACAAAAACAACATTGTGTCAGTTGAACTGTTAGAACACATACGAAATGGAACCAGCGAGTCTATATGGATTCAAAGAATAGTCACTCATATTAAAATGATGGGACTGCACGATGTATATACAGATGAAAGAGTACAGCACTTCCTTCCACCCTGGCAGATAGTACCTTTTGACATCCTGACCCCTGCATACCCCACCAAGAAACTAATCACAAGCAACCCTCATGCTCAGCTTGCTGCTAAATTAAGCACCATAGAACACATTCACAATATGCAAGCTGAAAACAACATAGCACAGACCATATACACTGACGGGTCACTCAATACAGCTACAGGGAGGGCAGGAAGTGCTGTTATTGCTCATCAGCCCGATGGCAGCACAATTCAAAGGAATATCCGAATTAGTAACTGGGCGTCCACAATGCAAGCCGAGTTGGTAACAATACTGGTAGCACTCGAAATTATTGACAACACTGAAGTAGACAGCTTAATTATTTCTGACTCCCTTTCCTCACTACGAGCAATAAACAGTTTGCAATCAAGTAATACCGTGCTTGTCTTGGAAGCTAGACGTAGATATATAAGAATACTTAGCAAGAGGGTAAATATAAAAATGTTGTGGATTCCTTCTCACATTGGCATGCAGGAACATGATAAAGTTGACGCCCTTGCTAAGGCTGCAGTAAATAAAGACAGTATTGAACGGAATCTTGAGTTATCAAATAGGTCCCTTAAAAGTGTCATTAGACGAGAACTCCTGGATGGATTTGAAGAAAGTAGAACAGTGCAAACTGGAACTAGCAGGTCCATTGTTCATCACAATGAAATGTGTGAAGTAAAACATGTGTATGGGGCAAGTAACAAAGTCAGTAGACTAACAGATGTTGTCACAGCTCGTATAAGACTTGGCTACAAGTATCTCTGGCAGTTCGGCTTGTATAGGGATCTAGATGAAGTAAAGTGTAAAGTGTGTGGACAAAGACAGGGACACACACTCGAACACTATATCTTGGATTGTAGTAAAATTGAGCCATTTAGAGATAAATCTAAGCTCATTCTGTATGATATGGCAACCTATCTTATTACCATGGATAAATTACCTGAAATCCTTGAACTGTATCCATATTTTGCTTCCAGTAGATAAACGACATATGAGATTAAGAAACAAGTAGTGTATTGTGAAGACTAATAATAAACAGAAGCTCCCCTATGACTCTGTAATATCTCCATTGGTCAAACAATTATGTATTAGCGATAATACCTACCATTAATGTATAATGACTTACTGTAAATATATAGCAACTATCAACATCAGTCTGTTAACTTTTCAACACTAGTGGGTGGAGTCCAGCCACAAGTCATTACACAGAAATGTGTAGCCGACTTGGGTTCAGTGTAATCCACAACTATTAGTGTGTAAAGAGTAACGGGAGTTTGAATTACATTCGCTGTACACCAGTTTAACCCAGCCATTTTTGTAGCAATTTGTACAAGTTGTTAGAGAGTTTCTAAGTCTAACTAGCGAGCCTGGTAGTTAACAACGGGCCGTGAAGCCAATGCGTGCAGGAGTGTGCTGAGGGCTTGATACCTGGTTGATGGGGCTCTGGGAGTTCTTCTCCGAGGCCAGGCTTGACTTGTGAGAGTTTGGTCCACCAGGCTGTTGTTTGGAGCGGCTCGCATGCCCACCATTGCCCAGTTGGTTCGGCACTTTTTTTTTTTTAGAAAAGTTTTCTTTTTTCTCTTGAAGATGTCCACGGTTGTTCCGGCAGGTGTGTGCTGAGGGCAGGTGTGTGCAGAGGGCAGGTGTGTGCAGAGGGCAGGTGTGTGCAGAGGGCAGGTGTGTGCAGAGGGCAGGTGTGTGCTGAGGGCAGGGGTGTGCTGAGGGCAGGGGTGTGCTGAGGGCAGGGGTGTGCTGAGGGCAGGGGTGTGCTGAGGGCAGGTGTGTGCTGAGGGTAGGTGTGTGCTGAGGGCAGGTGTGTGCTGAGGGCAGGTGTGTGCTGAGGGCAGGGGTGTGCAGAGGGCAGGTGTGTGCTGAGGGCAGGTGTGTGCTGAGGGCAGGTGTGTGCTGAGGGCAGGTGTGTGCAGAGGGCAGGTGTGTGCAGAGGGCAGGGGTGTGCTGAGGGCAGGGGTGTGCTGAGGGCAGGGGTGTGCTGAGGGCAGGGGTGTGCTGAGGGCAGGTGTGTGCTGAGGGCAGGTGTGTGCTGAGGGCAGGTGTGTGCTGAGGGCAGGTGTGTGCTGAGGGCAGGGGTGTGCTGAGGGCAGGGGTGTGCTGAGGGCAGGGGTGTGCTGAGGGCAGGGGTGTGCTGAGGGCAGGGGTGTGCTGAGGGCAGGGGTGTGCAGAGGGCAGGGGTGTGCTGAGGGCAGGTGTGTGCTGAGGGCAGGGGTGTGCTGAGGGCAGGGGTGTGCTGAGTGCGTGAAGCGACCACTTGGTGCTAAACAGTTGTGTGAACTTTTCTTGACGGGCGGAGGAGCGCGCAAGTCAGATGTGTGTTGGAGAGAGAGAGGTCGGGTCAGGTGTTTATCCCATTGATGATTGATGAAGATTAAGCCACCCAAGCGGTGGCACGGGCATGAATAGCCCGTAAGGTTATTAATCCGTTATTGGCCAGCTGTAAAGCTCTAGTTCAATATTAAATAGGACGAAGAAATATGGCAATTATTCGTAAAATAGTGAACACGAACATACTAGAAGCAACCAACCAGACTGTAGTGGATGTGTGCGACTACGGGCCGCTGCAAGCAACAGCCTGTTGGACCAAGTTATCATAACTCTAGCCTGGCCTGAGGCCAGGCTCGGGGAGCAGTAGAACTCGTGAGACCCTCTGCGGGTAAGATCCAGGTAAGGTCCTTGATACAGTGTGCTCTCGGACACACCTTACCTGCTCCAGCAACTGGCAGCCTTTAAGTGGGCGACCTTGAAGGGGGCTCACAACATTGTGTGTGTGTGTACTCACCTAGTTGTGCTTGCGGGGGTTGAGTTTTGGCTCTTCGGTCCCAAAGCTCAACCCATGCAAGCACAACTAGGCGAGTGTACACACGCGCGCACCCACGCACGCACGCACACGCGTAGTTAACAAATAGAATGCTATAAGCAGTGATGTGGTGGAGGCAGACGCCATACACAGTTTCAAATGTAGATTTGACATGTAGATTTGTAGACCACACGCTCAAAGGTAGATTTATGCCCCCCCCCCCCCCTCCATCTCCCCTTTAACCTTCAGGCGCACAGCCGGTTGAGCCAGGTTGGGAGATCTGGATATCGACTTTATCGCCTCTTGTTGGTTGTCATACTATGAACTAAGTTATGGCAAATATCGGGGCTAGAGAGCTGTTGTTGAAGGCAGTGGGAATTAGTTATCTATTGTAGTGTAAGTGTTGTAGGGCCTACGGTATACAACACCCCTCTTGACAATACATGCTGTATTTCGTACTGCTGTGTGGGTGTTGGGGGTGCAGATATAGGGGTATAAACCCCATGCCTGTGTACCAGATATAAGTGTGTGTATTAATTAATACACTAATAATACTTGCTAAATAACCTGTCATTGTCTGCTCATTTTTGAGTATTTCGTGTGTGGGAATCATGTCTCCCCCGTGTCTGTTGTCTTCCTGTCACGTGATGTTCAGCACCTGTAGTCTTTTCTCGTAGCTCATGCCTCTCAGGTCTGGGACTAGTCTGGTTGGTGGCGTGCCTCTGAACTTTCTCCTGCTTCATTTTGTGTTTAACAAGGCAGGGACTCGGTGCTTGTGAGTGGGACGTGACATGGGTGGTGGTGAGGGTGTGGAAGCGGGAGCTACACACACCACCAGGAGGTTCATGTCCCCAACGGGTTCTGCAGCTCCTGGTGGCCACCAGTGAAGGCCTTAGGGTGGCCACACAGCTCCTGGTGGCCACCAGTGAAGGCCTTAGGGTGGCCACACAGCTCCTGGTGGCCACCAGTGAAGGCCTTAGGGTGGCCACACAGCTCCTGGTGGCGGCCACTTCGTAGTCCTTGTGGTCGGAAACCATTGCTTAACGAGTTGTTGCTTTCCCGACCACAGCTTATTTACGAGTTTTTACACGAATCTGTACTCGTTCATAATGAGAAAATTGAGGCACTTTGGTAACATGGCGAGGTTGGCCAGCAGGTGCCTCGACCTTTCATGGCCTGGACATGGCACTTGCAAACGCCAATATTACCGTATTTAAATTGTTAATTATACGTCACATTAAAGTTGTATGATTTGTATGGAAAGCGGCAAGCGTGTAATGAGGCACTCGGAGCGAGTAATGGCATCAAGGCTGGTTGTCATTGGTTGATAACCTACTGCCCTCTTTACCAGTACAAGGGCATAGGTGATAGTTAGCAAGGTGACGAGTGGCTGGAGCAAGTGATTGGTGGGTGTGAGAGGCAGACAGGCAGGCAGACAGGCAGGCAGACAGGCAGGCAGACAGGCAGGCAGACAGGCAGGCAGACAGGCAGGCAGACAGACAGACACAGACAGACAGACACAGACAGACAGACAGACAGACAGACAGACAGACAGGCAGGCAGGCAGGCAGGCAGGCAGGCAGACAGACAGACAGACAGAGAGACAGACAGAGAGACAGACAGAGAGACAGAGACAGACAGAGACAGACACAGACAGACAGAGACAGACAGACAGGCACTCACTGTCCATGCTCAGTGAGAGACGCTTGTCAACAAAGGCGTCATAGCCTAACTTTGTTGTATATTTAAAGACCGTTCAAAGGAGACGGTCGCGTACTAGTGACCTTTACATTTGGGGAAGGTATTACCCAATACGGACTCTGATCACGGTAACCTCAAGGTAACCCTCAAGGTATGTTGTTGACATTCGTTGACTTCCAAGGCCACCTTGCAGAAGTGAAACTGGAATATTGGCGGGTGTTGCAGCGAGGGGGGGGGGTTAACCCTTGCACTGTAAGGTGTAAAGACCTGAGCCTAATCACCTCACACTGTAAGGTGGTTAGCAGCAGGTGGGGATGGAGCCCTCTGGCCATGACTTTCACATATAGCAGGTGTGGTGGTGGCAGGTGTGATGTGTGTTTGATGGGGTGATGACGGCTGGTGGGAGTACAAGGGCTACGGAGATGCTTCCCTCTGTATATCTCCACCACTGGCACCACTATTGGCTCCACCACTGGCACCACTATTGGCCCCCACCACCGGCCCCACCACTGGCCCCACCACTGGCCCCACCACCGACCCTTTACACACGGAGCTGCCTAGGTTCACCATACATAATAGTGTTGAAGCCATTTGTGACCCTTTAAAGCGGGTTCTTAAGCTTGACGTTACAAGCAGCTTGCAACACCGTGAACCTTGCTCTTCTGACGGCAGCCATAAATACTAGAGGCACCAACCACAACAACTTAATACAACACAACAATGGTTGTGAAATCTGTGTTTGGGGGTCATATACCAACCTGTGGGACTTGAAACAACTATGGCTGGAACGTACACAAATGGATCTTTGCAACAAAAAAATGTAACATGTTTTGTACAAGGTTAGTTGTGTAGAATGCTAGAGAATGAGAGAAACGATATAATCTAATTTTTTGCTAGGTCGTACTGGACGTCTGTGGTCCAAAATGGGGGGCCCCCTGTGGTCCAAAATGGGGCAACAACAGCAACAACAACAGTTGATTGGCAAGTTTTCATGCTTGTAAACTGTTTAATAAATGTAACTTAAGCCATCAAATATTGAGGAGAGATGTACACGTTAGAAGTGCTTGCGTAACTGCTTCGTGAATCCCGGTCCAGGTGTCTTAGGGTACATCTGTGCGCCTCGCAGGTTCCAGTGGTGCCATGCTCTACCACACTTCACATACCGGTAAGAGGCAGTGTAATTTATGGAACCGGTAGCAGCAGCGGAGGCAGCAGCAGCAGCAGCAGCAGCGGCAGCGGCAGCAGCAGCAGCAGCAGCAGCAGCGGAGGCAGCAGCAGCGGCAGCAGCAGCAGCAGCAGCAGCAGCGGAGGCAGCAGCAGCGGCAGCAGCAGCGGCAGCAGCGGCAGCAGCAGCAGCAGCAGCAGCAGAGGCAGCAGCAGCAGCAGCAGCAGCAGCAGCAGCAGCAGCAGCAGCAGCAGCGGAGGCAGCAGCAGAAGGGTTGGTGTCGTGATGTAGTTAACAAGGTAGTTAGACTCGTCTCTACCAGTTACCACGCGAGAGCTGCACGCTAACCCCTTTCCTCTCTCCCTGCCATTGTCAACCTCTACTCTAGCACTCGGGCTGTCATGACTCTCTTTGTTTTCTCTACTCTATCTCACTTGATGCCACTTCCTGTATTCTTTCTCACTTGTTCTGACGATCTCTTGATTTCTCTTCCTCATTCTTTTCGTTCTGTCTCGTTATCTAGTTTAATAAGACTTGTTCTCATAGAACAATCGACTTGAGAATGGTCCAGGACGGACCGAAACGTCGTCGTCCCTTCACTTTCTAGTGTGTGGTCTGGTCAACACAAGACTTGTTCTTACTCTCTGCACCTCGTTTTCTTAATTCCCTCTTGTTTCTCTGTTTATCGAACTCGATTCCCCTCATGCTTATCATATGCCTTATCTTGCCTTGTGTATGTTGCCTTATCTTGCCTTGTGTATGTTTCCTCGTCTGTCACTCACTCACTCACTCACTCACTCACTCACTCACTCACTCACTCACTCACTCACTCACTCACTCACTCACTCACTCACTCACTCTCTTCCTCTTCTCACGCTCGCTTTCTCCACACAAATTGAATATTTCGATATAAATATCAAAGACTATTCTCATTACAAGGTAAAGAGTGTTTATCTTTATTTGGCTCATTTAAAGCTTATCATCCACTGTAACTTGATTTCATGTTTTTGGAATATACCTTACTTAATGTTAGCTAATGTTATCAACATTTTGAGAGGCTTTCCAAGCAAGTCAGTTATGGTCTTGGGAATGTTACCTTGAGGTTATCATGATGATTTCTGGGCTTAGCGTCCCCGCGGCCCGGTCGTCGACCAGGGCTCCTGGTTGCTGGACTGGTCAATCAGGCAGTTGGACGCGGCTGTTCGCAGCCTGACGTATGAATAACAGCCTGGTTGATGAGGTATTCTTTGGAGGTGCTTATCGAAAACTCTCACAAGTCAAGCCTGGCCTCGGGCCGGGCTTGGGGAGTAGAAGAACTCCCAGAACCCCATCAACCAGGTAAACCAACCAGGAATTCTCTAATACTGAGTGGTCGGCCAGTTATGCCCCTTATGTGTAGCGGAAGCGTGTTGAACAGTCTCGGGCCTCTGATGTTGATAAAGTTCTCTCTCAGAGTACCTGTTGCACCTCTGCTTTTCAACGGGGGTATTCTGCATATCCTGCCATGTCTTCTGGGTAGGTTCAGAGTCCTCCCCCTCTTCCATCCCCCCTCCTCACCTGCCAGCCTCCCTCAGTAACCTGGTCCCAGCCAGATGGAGTTCTGGTGGTCACAATTTCGGGTCATTAGGCCTGGGACAGGTGTTAGTGTGGGGGGAGGGGGGAGAGGGAGGAGAAAATAGGGTAGATCAGTAGAAGGCTAAATTGATGAGAAAGGGGGAGATAGAGAGGTGGGGGAAGGTAGAATGAGAGGAGGAGGCAGGGACGAGGGGAAATTATGAGGCCAGTGTAGAAGGGGAAGCCTCTACATCCTCCCCTCTACATCCTCCCCTCTACATCCTCCCCTCTACACAAGGAGCCACGCACGTTTATTAAGTTTCAATTCCATAAGAGTGAGGAAATTGAGACATTAACAGTCAAGAGCAGCTCTCCTGGTCTTGTGTGTGTGTGTGTACTCGCCTAGTTGTGCTTGCGGGGGGTTAAGCTCTGGCTCTTTGGTCCCGCCCCTCAGCTGCCAATTAACTGATGTACTGGTGTCCTGACCCTATTGGCAATACAAAAATATTTTTTTTAATTTTATACAGTAGGCATCCATCAGCCTATACAGTAGGCATCCATCAGCCTATACAGTAGGCATCCATCAGTCTCGGGAGACTATGGAGTTGTGCTCTGGTTGTCGATCTGGCCTCTCCAGGGCGCAAAGCCAGGGTAGGTTGATATGGAGAAGCTGTTACCCATGCAGCAGGTCCACCCTCTCCACGGTGCCATCTCAACCTATACATGTAGAGTACATTGGTAATGTTCGCCCCTGTGGGGAGATGGGGGCCCCTCTGCCATATTGGTAATTAGTGGCTGGGTCGCAGGTAATGGAGCCGCCATCAGTAACAGTCACCCACTCATCAGTCTTCCAGTCGACTTGCCCCTGTACGGCCCCAGTTCCTGGCCCCTGGGGTCCCTATTGTGAGGGTCCGTAGTCACTCCAGGGGGGCCCCCTAGCTCGATCCCCTGGACGCTGGCCGGTAGTGCGATGGGCCCTGCTGCCTTTACAACACCAAGTTCGAGACTGTGTGTATAGCCTAGTGAATGAAATTATATGTAATATAAACTCACTCGAGCGACGGTCTCCTTCATGCAGGTCGGCGTTCAATCCCCGATCGTCCAGTAAGTGATTGGGCACCATTCCTTTTCCCCCGTCCGATCCCAAATCCTTATCCTGACCCCTTCCCAGTGCTATATAGTCGTAATGGCTTGGCACTTTCCCCGTATTTTAAAGATCTGTTAACATCAAAGGAGGCAGGGATGCTCATATTATATTTATTTCAACACCCTCCCTTGTGCACATTCCAGGAATCAATGTCCCCGAGGCCCGGTTTGTGATCAGGCTTCCCGGTTGCTGGACTGGTCAACCCGGCTGTTTGACGCTGCTGCTCGCAGCCTGACGTTTGAATCACAGCCTGGTTGATCAGGTATCCTTTGGAGGTGCTTATCCAGTTCTCTCTTGAACACACAAACGGGATAGTTATGACTCTTATGTGTAGCGAGACGCATCTGGGGCCAGATTCACGAAGCAGTTACGCAAGTGCTCACGAACCTGGGGCCAGATTCACGAAGCAGTTACGCAAGTACTTACGAACGTGTACATCTTTCCTCAATCTTTGACGGCTTTGGTTACATTTATTAAACAGTTTACAAGCATGAAAACTTGCCAATCAACTGTTGTTATTGGTATAAACAGCCTCCTGGTGCTTCGGAGCTCATTAACTGTTTAATAATTGTAAACAAAGCCGCCAAAGAATGAGAAAAGATGGACACGTTCGTAAGTGCTTGCGTAACTGCTTCGTGAATCTGGCTCCTGGCTTTGGGGACGTTGACCTTCCTTAACCAAGACAAGATAACCTCGCAAAACTATTCTTTGCATAACTAACGAAAAACAAAAGATCAGGCAACCATTCTAAGACACAATAAGGAGGAAAAAGCCCGCAGCAGGAGTCGCCCTGGTCGTATACTTCTCGCCTTGTGCTTGGAGGCGGCAAGTCACCCCTTATCTCCCGGGCTTAACTCCTCCACCTCCAGCTAAAAAGTGTCTTGGAGATGTTATCAGGGCACTGCACGGGCCTCTGGAATGGGAGGGTTTCAACTGTTGTTTGTGTAGTGAAGAAGTTCATGAGGGGTTGGGTGAGTAGTGTTCTGGTGAAGGCCCTTGGGGTTGGGTGAAGGTTTTGGGTGTTCTGGTGAAGGTTCATGGGGTTGGGTGAAGGTTTTGGGTGTTCTGGTGAAGGTTCATGGGGTTGGGTGAAGGTTTTGGGTGTTCTGGTGGAGGTTCATGGGGTTGGGTGAAGGTTTTGGGTGTTCTGGTGGAGGTTCATGGGGTTGGGTGAAGGTTTTGGGTGTTCTGGTGAAGGTTCATGGGGTTGGGTGAAGGTTTTGGGTGTTCTGGTGAAGGTCCATGGGGTTGGGTGAAGGTTTTGGGTGTTCTGGTGAAGGTTCATGGGGTTGGGTGAAGGTTTTGGGTGTTCTGGTGGAGGTTCATGGGGTTGGGTGAAGGTTTTGGGTGTTCTGGTGGAGGTTCATGGGGTTGGGTGAAGGTTTTGGGTGTTCTGGTGGAGGTTCTTGGGGTTGGGTGAAGGTTTTGGGTGTTCTGGTGAAGGTTCATGGGGTTGGGTGAAGGTTTTGGGTGTTCTGGTGAAGGTCCATGGGGTTGGGTGAAGGTTTTGGGTGTTCTGGTGAAGGTTCATGGGGTTGGGTGAGGGTTTTGGGTGTTCTGGTGAAGGTTCATGGGGTTGGGTGAGGGTTTTGGGTGTTCTGGTGGAGGTTCTTGTGGTTGAGTGAGGGGTTTAGGTGGATGGATAGGGCGCTATCCATCCGTTTTGGGCGAATCCATCCGTAACGAATAGATAGGACGATATCCCAAAGCACTGCAGCCGTGGACCTTGCCTTACCTTACCTTGAGGTGCTTCCGGGGCTTAGTGTCCCCGCGGCCCGGTCGTCGACCAGGCCTCCTGGTTGCTGGACTGCTCAACCAGGCTGTTAGACGCGGCTGCTCGCAGCCTGACGTATGAGTCACAGCCTGGTTGATCAGGTATACTTTGGAGGTGCTTATCTAGTTCTCTCTTGAACACTGTGAGGGGTCGGCCAGTGGAGTACAAGGCTAGCTGAGAGATCACCATTCTCTCACACTGATATACTCAAAATCACAGTGGCTCCAAAATTGACGTGATGGCCCGTTTTCTATTGGTGGGTCCTTGGCTAGGTTCGGTTCGGGCTGTTTAGTGTGTCGGTTTAATGACAGTGTGGACGCTGGAGAGGGCGGGCCTGATGAACACCGCCAAAGGATATTTGATCAACCAGGCTGTGATTTATGCGTCTCTCCCCTCGTGGTTTTAGCATACTATAGTGGTTGTGGGTTGGCAGGGAGAAGTGGCACTTCTCAGCATGCACACTAACTACCCTGCGCACGCACGCACGCGCACGAGACTACAGGATGACCTGGATAAACTGGAGGAATGGTCTTGAAAATGGCTGCTAAAGTTCAACTCAGGAAAGTGTAAGGTGATGAAATTAGGCGAAGGGAGCAGGAGGCTGAACACAAGGTATCATCTGGGAGGGGAAATCCTGCAAGAGTCAAATAGAGAGAAGGATCTGGGGGTTGATATCACACCGAACCTGGCCCCAGAGGCCCACATCAAAAGAATATCATCAGCGGCATGTGCTAGACTGGCCAACATAAGAACTGCCTTTAGAAACTTGTGTAAGGAATCTTTCAGAACCCTGTATACCACTTACGTAAGACAAATCCTGGAGTATGCAGCTCCAGCCTGGTGTCCATACCTAGTTAAACACAAGACAAAGTTAGAGAAGATTCAGCGGTATGCCACCAGGCTCGTCCCGGAACTGAGAGGATTGAGCTACGAGGAAAGGCTAAAGGAGCTGAACCTCACATCCCTGGAAAACAGAAGAGTAAGGGGAGACATGATAACCACCTACAAAATTATCAGGGGAATTGACAGGGTGGACAAAGACAAACTCTTCAGCACGGGTGGGACACGAACAAGGGGACACAGGTGGAAACTTAGTACCCACATGAGCCACAGGGACGTTAGAAAGAATTTTTTTCAGTGTCAGAGTAGTTAATAAATGGAATGCACTAGGAAGTGATGTGGTGGAGGCTGACTCCATACACAGTTTCAAATGTAGATATGATAGAGCCCAGTAGGCTCAGGAATCTGTACACCAGTTGATTGACAGTTGAGAGGCGGGACCAAAGAGCCAAAGCTCAACCCCCCCAAGCACAATTAGGTGAGCACACACACACTCACACACACACACACACACACACACACACACACACACACACTCACACTCACTCACACACTCACACACTCACGCTCACACGCTCACACGCTCACACGCTCACACGCTCACACGCTCACACGCTCACACGCTCACTCGCTCACTCGCTCACTCGCTCACTCGCTCACTCGCTCACTCGCTCACTCGCTCACTCACTCACTCACTCACTCACTCTCTCTCTCTAACTACCACTCAGGGGGAACAAGGCTATCGTCGCCTGTGACCTACGTCGAGCCTTTGCCACTATCGGCCGTCATCGGAGCGTGCTAGGGATAGGGGGGGGAGGGGGACGTGATGGATAGGGGCCCCGTGCTGGGTGTCGACCGCTAGGAATGGAGTCGTCAAGGGATGAATGATGTCGACGGTTGTGGGCGGCTGCTGGGATTTGTTTTAGTGGCTAGATTGGTGGTAGGCAGGGCTAGGGGCGGCCCCCAGCATGGGCAGGGCTAGGGGCGGCCCCCAGCATGGGCAGGGCTAGGGGCGGCCCCCAGCATGGGCAGGCAGGGCTAGGGGCGGCCCCCAGCATGGGCAGGCAGGGCTAGGGGCGGCCCCCAGCATGGGCAGGCAGGGCTAGGGGCGGCCCCCAGCATGGGCAGGCAGGGCTAGGGGCGGCCCCCAGCATGGGCAGGCAGGGCTAGGGGCGGCCCCCAGCATGGGCAGGCAGGGCTAGGGGCGGCCCCCAGCATGGGCAGGCAGGGCTAGGGGCGGCCCCCATCATGGGCAGGCAGGGCTAGGGGCGGCCCCCAGCATGGGCAGGCAGGGCTAGGGGCGGCCCCCAGCATGGGCAGGCAGGGCTAGGGGCGGCCCCCAGCATGGGCAGGCAGGGCTAGGGGCAGCCCCCAGCATGGGCAGGCAGGGCTAGGGGCAGCCCCCAGCATGGACAAAGAGGACCTGGTATGCACAGAACTACTAAACTCAACTAATGAGGTGGTAGAGGTACTTGGAATTAAGGTAGAGAAAGTAAACCTAATTATTATTCTAATATATAAACCGCCAGATACAACGATTGAGGAATTCACAGAGCAGATGCACAAAATAGAGAACATGACAACCTAGCAAACCCAGCTCCAGATATTATCTTCCTTGGAGATTTCAGTTTACCGAGTCTAAGATGGAGAATGGTAATCATCTCAAGGACATGCCCCTCAAGTTTACCTTTATCAAACAGTTATACCATGTTTTCTTTTGTCTTTTTACCGTGCATTGAATTCATCATAAATTTTCTCATTCACTTATGCTCTTGAATGTGTTTATATGAGTTTGTTTATATTTTCTTTGTTTACAGGTGAGTACACGCGGCCCGGCGTTGGTGGGGGGAGGAGGGTGTGTGTGGTGAGTACTACTGTGTGTGGTGAGTACTACTGTGTGGTGAGTACTACTGTGTGGTGAGTACTACTGTGTGTGTGTGTGTGTGTGTGTGTGTGTGTGTGTGTGTGTGTGTGTGTGTGTACTCACCTAGTTGAGTATTGTATTCACCTAGTTGTGCTTGCGGGGGTTGAGCTCTGCTCTCTCGGCCCGCCTCTCAACTGTCAATAAAATAACTGTACCCACTAATCCCATCAGTGTACGATGGTTGACTTGTTAGTATTGAATTACATTTGACATTATATTTTAGGATATCTAAGTTTTATTTCAGCCTCAGTGATGTAATATTGACTCTGTGAGTTCATCTCACAAGTACTGTCTTCACTTGTTCTGTCGTGGATTGTCATTGGGAATAGTTAAGACTGAATGCTGCATCTTGGGGCCCCAGACATGTTCCCGTCATTCATGGCGGTGAATGGAATTCCTGTCAACGTCCGTTGGCCCTGTGTGTAATGGATAGGAAGGGGGAACGTGAAAGGGAGGGTAGGGTGAGGGGGAGAAGCGCGGGATAGGGGTTGGGGACCTAGTGGGGGGGGGGCATTGGAAGGGAATATAGGATCCACAAGGTCTTCTCTGAGTACTCTTTATTTTCTTCTCCGAGGCTATGGTCCCTACACTTGTGGTTGGAGAATGGTATAGGATGCCAAAGGAAGGAGGAGGATATAGTGAAGAAGAGAGGCAGGAACTAAACTGATAAGACAGAGGTTATCTTGAGATGATTTCGGGGCTTTTTAGTGTCCCCGCGGCCCGGTCCTCGACCAGGCCTCCACCCCCAGGAAGCAGCCCATGACAGCTGACTAACACCCAGGTACTAACCAACACCTATTTTACTGCTAGGTAACAGGGGCATAGGGTAAAAGAAACTCGGCCCATTGTTTCTCGCCGGCGCCTGGGATGGAACCCAGGACCACAGGATCACAAATCCAGCGTGCTGTCCGCTCGGCCTACCGGCTCCCCTATGCCTTCCAGAGGATGGAAGGCAGGTTATGGAGGTGAATAGAATTGACAAAATATTCAAATTCGTCTTTATTCATGATTGTGCATTTATACAGTAATGTATTTAATTTACAGTAAGTATTATTTATCCCCACACGTCCATAATATTAGCAACACAAAATTTTTATATTGATTTATTTAGCATGGAATGTGTGTGGCCGAGGTTGGAGACCAGACACTTACGGCTAGTCTTGTGCAGGTTTGTATGCAGTGTCATAGGTAGTTTGGGTCGAAACCCATGATACCATAGAAGGGGTACCCGGTTGTGCCCGGGTCTCTGCCTCTCCTCCTTCCCCTCCTCTCCTCACTGACCACCTCACCTGCCTCTACTTCCGTCCCCCCTTTCCCTTGTTCCCCACTTTTTTTTCTCCCCTTCCTGTTCCTACACCTCCCTCCCTCCCTCCCTCCCCTTACTCCATTTCATCTCATCTTTGTCTCCTCTCTCGCCTCATATTCTGGTTGTTCCCCCATCTGTCATCTTACAACTTCACAACATTATATCTTCATCAATGTAACCATCTTCTCTACTCACTTGCTTTATCGCTAACGTAACAGAACTCGGCTCATCAGTTTACGGTAAATCGGGGATAATGTGCGGGTAAACGGCGGGGGTAAACAATCTACGGAACACGTTCCTGCTATTTACTGTCACTTCGTGTGGTTAGGTTGTGTTAGCTGGGCGCGTGTATTAAATATTCTGAGGGGGAAGGGAGAAAGAGACCCGGGCATCGCTGGGTGTATTGTATAGTATACTACATATTAGTACATACCAATACATGCATTATAAGTAAAGTCATGACAATTGTTAGTAATATAATCATGAATACAGAAACCACGAGGCAATATAAGTCCGTTTAAAGTCGTCTACTTTTTTTTTGGGGGGGGGGGGGGTCAAACTTTTTTGGAAAATATTAACGAAAAAGGTCAAGGGTAATTAATTACCTTTTCGATTTTATTAATTTTAACGTGTAATTATGCAAATTAAGCCCTTAATATGACTGATATTGCAGCTTCTATAAGAATTGCTTTTTAATCCAGATACGCATTTGATACGTTGGGAGGACATTATGTTCACTTTGTGAGGCCCGTCGAGAGACAGGTGCGTGACAGAGGTGTTACGTGACAGGTGCGTGACAGAGGTGTTACGTGACAGGTGCGTGACAGAGGTGTTACGTGACAGGTAGAACGTGGCCAAGTTCACCTTATTGGTATAACCTAGCTCCTCCCCCCCCCCCCCCCACCCGTGATCAGTGGTAGTGGTATCAACCACTGATCAGTGGTATCAACCAGGTAGGCCTGTGGCTCCCGAGATGATATTAGGCGAGTCAGATTCAATTTGACTATCCATCCCTTTCCTCCCTTCCTCCCCCACCCCCTTTCCCTGTCCCTATTTACCTCTCCCCTAACACTTCTCTGTATGCAAATTTGGTTGGAAGAACTCTTACAGAAACGGCTGTTGCCTCTCCCACACCAAGACTAGTTAAGAGTAGTTACCCCCCCCCCCATCTTCCTGCACTATTCCCAGTCCCCATTACCCCCACCCCCCAACCACCATTACCCCCACAACCACCCCCCAACCTGTATTATCAACCCTGCCACTACACCCAATACAACACCACCATTATACAAGTCATGACGACTACCAATAGCAACACAACCTGCACTGGTAACAAGGGCAAGAGGAGGCCGATTGGAACTAGGAGCAACACCAACATTTCCCAGCTGATGACTCGTGTTGACACAGCAACACCTGGGTGAGGTAGCAGTAGGGAGGGGGGGGGGAAGGTAGCAGTAGGGGAAGGAGCAAGGTAGGGGGTTGGGGAGGGGTGACAAGCATAGATCTGAGGAAGGTAAGAAGTAAGAAGGTCTATTGACATAGCTCGGGTGCAGGGGGGAGTTGTGTAAAACCCTGGGTTGTGTCTCGGAGAGGCTGCAGGATCCAGTAAGTTCAGTAGAACTTCGGTTTCAACTCTTTTTTTTTTTTTTACCCTGTCGTAGCTCAGTCGATTAAGGCAGTGTTTGGGATGCTCCCGGACGCAGGTTCGATTTGGGATGCTCCCGGACGCAGGTTCGAATCCACGTCACGGCCCTTGTGGATTTGTTCAAGGTAAGATGCACTAAGGCAAGCGCGCGTACCTGAGAGATGAAAGATGATTGACTCAATTTGTGAATTTAGTGATGATAGTGTGTCGGATGCAGGTGGGGGGGGGGATAGAGAGAGAGAGAGAGGGGGGAGGAGGGGACGTTGGCAGGTGGGATCCGGCCTATCCCCCGGGGACACATCCCAAGAATAACGGACACAACGCCCAGCTGTCCCAAGCTAATCCCCCCACCCCCCCCCCTTTCCCTGTCCTCAGCTGTCCCTACCCTTGTCCCGGCCGTCCCCCGTGTACTCGCCTAGTTGTTCTCAACTAGTTGTGACAACAGAGCAGGCGGGTCGTAAGTAATTGTGCACATAACACAATAATTAGCAAACCAGTGATAAGGTACCACCCAGACTTGCACACACCCAAGGTCACGTGACGAGGCAAGACTTTGGCGTAGACATGATGACTTAGGTGATCATGACGACGACCGGGCCGCGGGGACGCTAAGCCCCGGAAGCACCTCCAAGATAACCTCAAGGTAGGTGACTTAAGACGCCAAGAAAATCACTTGTAAAAACGTTTACAAGTCACAGGTGAGCGTCCAGTAGGGTTTCTTTTGCTATTTTAGATTCAGCTACTGGGAACAAAAAGTTCAAAGTAGCACGGGCTATGGTGAGCCCGTAGTGGACTTGCCTGGCGCAGGAGCGGGGCAAGTAGCATAGGGTATGGTGAGTCCATAGTGGACTTGCCTGGCACAGGAGCGGGGCTGTGACTTGTGGGGGTTCCTGTCAGTACCAATATGTATGGACGTGGACAGGAAGATAGCTTAGTTACGGGCTATTCATGCCCGTGCCACCTCTTGGGTGCCTTAATCTTCATCAATCAAGATAGCTTGATTGATGAAGATTAAGATGAAGAGTTGTACTCCCCGGGGTCGGGGAGTAGAACAACTCTTGAGACCCTCTTCAGGTACGCTCCAGGTAAACGAAGATTGAAATTTGCGTGACGGAATTCTACAGGTTCCCCGCTGTTAGTGCCGGGTCAGCAGAGTTGTGATGGCTCAGTGAGCCTGGGGATTGCGGCAAGCAACAGCCTGACCAATCAAACTATCAATAAAGAACAAATCCACAAGGGCCGTGACGAGGATTCGAACCTACGTCCTAGAGCATCCCAGACACTGCCTTAATCGACTGAGCTACGACATGGTCGGCCCTTGTGGATTTGTTCATTTGATGCATCAGGCTATTGTGATTTCTGTGTGTATCACTAAAGATTAGCCACACACGATCTGGGAAAAAAGAGAGACGCAGTTAACTGGTGAGGGTCTGGTCAACCAGACTGTTGTGCGCGGCAGCTGGTTAAATAGGTATCCTTTGAGGGCGTTTATAAAAGTTCTTTTGAACACTGTGACAGGTCGGCCAGCTACGCACGAGGTAATAGTTCTGTTGATCAACTCTCATACCAGGATACAGTGTCTATCTGCTCAATAAGATTACAAGAACGTGATGAATTCGAGGCAGAAGTATTGACACGAGTTCGATCCCATTATAGGAATATTGTTTGTATGAAAGTCAATCATATGTAAATTTAGTCAAATTATGTAAAAAAAAAAATGTATAAAAACTTTTTTTTGACATTAAAGTGCTTTTTAGAGGCACAATCTGTGTCTCATTAGCGGGTATTGATTGTCCTTTGAACCATGGTGAGTCCTTCAAGGTGTTGAGCTCGTTCACAACTAGAACGACCTTCAAGCCCGACCAGGCCTCCTGGTTGGTCGTCTGGTCAACCAGGCTGTTGGACGCGGCTACCACCTGCAATTCTCGTAAAGAAATATTCGGTGTTGTCAGTTGCATGGGTATTGTTCAGGCAGTTCAGCTGGACTGTCAGAATGCGAGATGAGGTGTCTAACAGCCAAGTTGACCAGACCACAGACCACGAGGCCTGATCAGGGACCGGGTCGCGGGGACATTGATCCTCGGGAGCACCTCAAGGTAACCAAAAGAATGAGGTACATGAAGCCACGAAGTACTGATATATACTATTGATTTGCTTCTTAAGAAACTCGACCTTTTTAGCCTAACCAGAAACGAGCGAACCCAAGCAACCTACCTAACCCTATCTAGTCCAATGCATAGAAAACGCGAATATTTGAGCCGGTACTATACTAAATGGGTTAGGTTTGTAATGGTGACACTACCGTAACAAACGCGACCTATGAGTGGTGAAGACATTGAATCGCGGTTCTCTCTCTCTCGCCATCCTTCTCGAAGGAGACAAAGCGACAGTTGTATGTTCTATGGAGTTGTATGTAGACACGCTTTAATATTCAATTTTTAATGTCAAATATCTATTCTATTAAATCGTATGACTTTTGGTATTGTGCTTGTTGGTGAGGTTATCTTGAGGTTATCTTGAGGTTATCTTGAGATGATTTCGGGGCTTAGTGTCCCCGCGGCCCGGTCCTCGACCAGGCCTCCTTTTTGTTACACTCCCCCCAGGAAGCAGCCCGTAGCAGCTGTCTAACTCCCAGGTACCTATTTACTGCTAGGGTAACAGGGGCATTAGGGTGAAAGAAACATTTTGCCCATTTGCCTCCGCCTCCGCCGGGGATCGAACCCGGAACCTCAGGACTACCAATCCGAAGCGCTGGCCACTCAGCTGTCAATGGGAGGGAGCCTTCGGTTCCATCCTATTTTTAGCAGAGTTATTATATAGATCGATGTTTGTTTGTCTTATGTTTGAACATGGGATTGTTATTGTTTTGTTTGTGTCTTTGACTTGTTCCCCTCACCTTGGTCGCCCTCCCACCTCAACCTGTCTCAGTGTTTGTGTCTTTGACTTGTTCCCCTCACCTTGGTCGCCCTCCCACCTCAACCTGTCTCAGTGTTTGTGTCTTTGACTTGTTCCCCTCACCTTGGTCGCCCTCCCACCTCAACCTGTCTCAGTGTTTGTGTCTTTGAATTGTTCCCCTCACCTTGGTCGCCCTCCCACCTCAACCTGTCTCAGTGTTTGTGTCTTTGACTTGTTCCCCTCACCTTGGTCGCCCTCCCACCTCAACCTGTCTCAGTGTTTGTGTCTTTGACTTGTTCCCCTCACCTTGGTCGCCCTCCCACCTCAACCTGTCTCAGTGTTCTCCTTCTTTGTTCCTGGGAAAGGTTGTAGTGAAAGTTGGATGGCTGGTGGTGGGAGGGAGGGAGGATGGTGGAGGGAGGCAGGATGGTGGAGGGAGGCAGGGAGGATGGTGGAGGGAGGCAGGATGGTGGAGGGAGGCAGGGAGGGGAGGGAGGCAGGGAGGGGAGGGAGGCAGGGAGGGGAGGGGGGGCAGGGATGGAGGGGGGGCAGGGATGGAGGGGAGGCAGGGATGGAGGGGAGGCAGGGATGGAGGGGAGGCAGGGATGGAGGGGAGGCAGGGATGGAGGGGAGGCAGGGATGGATGGGAGGCAGGGATGGAGGGGCTGGGAGGGAGGCAGGGAGGAAGGGAGGCAGGGAGGAAGGGAGGCAGGGAGGGGAGGGGGGGCAGGGATGGAGGGCGTTTTGAGTGCCGTGAACAGGTTAGCTTTGTCTTGCTTAGGTCGTCACTCTGGGTGCTTCAGGTGAAGGAATTCCTGGTTTGAGCGTAACTTTCACCCTAATGATGTCATTCTCCCTCCCTCATCTCCCTCCCTCCCTCCCTCCCTCATGTTTGTGCTCGTCCTCACCATTAAATTAGAGGCGGGGGCGTTATTGAGGTACACAGAATTATATTTAGCCTGCCTGAATGCTTGCACTATTAATCCAGCACTCTGGGGACGCCAGTGAGCCCCCGCCCTGAATGATGCGACAGAGGCAGGGGGGGGGTGAGAGGGGCTGGGGGGGGGGAGGTGAGAGGCGTGGCGGGGGTGAAGGAGAGGGAGGGACAGGGAGGAGATGATGAGGGAGAAAAGGAAAGGCAACTTACATCCCTACGGCGCATCTTAAACCTTCTTGACAGCAGTGGCTGCAAAACCTTGTATGAAGCATGGGTTCACTCTCATCTCTAGAGTATACACCACTTTCCTGGATCGCGCCCCCCCCCCCATCATTCATCAGACTTTTGGACAAAGTGGAGACTTGCAAGAAGGCTCATTGCTAGTCTTGACTAAGTCTAAGGTGAGGGGGGGGTCTGTACAACAGAGCCTGCAACACCGTCGTGACGTTAGTGAGCTCTTATTATGTACAAGGTCAACATTCTCAAAGTTCCGCACCTGGCCCAACTCTGTGGACAACCAGTAGTTGGCTCCCGTAATACTTGGCTCTCAAAATTCAATGGTCTCATGCTGGAAGTGCCTTTCTCAAGAACATCACTCCATCAGCGATCATTCACTCCGAGGCTGACTCGCACCTGGAACTTGTTGACCAGACCACACACTAGAAAGTGAAGGGACGACGACGTTTCGGTCCGTCCTGGACCATTCTCAAGTCCTGGACCATTCTCAAGTCCTGGACCATTCTCAAGTCCTGGACCATTCTCAAGTCCTGGACCATTCTCAAGTCCTGGACCATTCTCAAGTCCTGGACCATTCTCAAGTCCTGGACCATTCTCAAGTCCTGGACCATTCTCAAGTCCTGGACCATTCTCAAGTCCTGGAGCATTCGCGACTTGAGAATGGTCCAGGACGGACCGAAACGTCGTCGTCCCTTCAGTTTCTAGTGTGTGGTCTGGTCAACATATTTCAGCCACGTTATTGTGACTCATCGCCTGCATCTGGAACTTGTTCGCTCATCAGGATGATCCACGGGAGATCAGGTCAACTCATCATATGAAGACTATGGCACACGTTGGTTTATCTTGTTATATTGCGATGATTTCGGGGCTCAACGTACCCGCGGCCCGGTCTAAATGCAGTTGTTGTATACACAGACTTTGCAAATCCACTCGGACAAGTTTTTGCAAGAAGTGCCGGACCAACCGGGCTGTGGTGGATATGTGGGCCTGCGGGCCGCTCAGAGCAACAGCCTGGTGGACCAAGCTCTCACAAATCTGTGAGAGTAGATTCAATGACTTGTGAGAGTAGAACAACTGGAGATCCCTCTCCCAGCGCCCACCCCTCTCCCAGCGCCCACCCCTCTCCCAGCGCCCCCCCCATCTCTCAGCGCCACCCCATCTCCCAGCGCCCCCCCCATCTCCCAGCGCCACCCCATCTCCCAGCGCCCCCCCCCCATCTCCCAGCGCCCCCCCATCTCCCAGCGCCCCCCATCTCCCAGTGCCACCCCATCTCTCAGCGCCACCCCATCTCCCAGCGCCACCCCATCTCCCAGCGCCACCCCATCTCCCAGCGCCACCCCATCTCCCAGCGCCACCCCATCTCCCAGCGCCCCCCCCCATCTCCCAGCGCCACCCCCCCATCTCTCAGCGCCACCCTCTCCTCTCTTCCCCATTCCCTTCCATAATATTATTGCGTTGTAGCACATACTTTACCTTGCCTGTAACCATATAACCTTCCCCCTCTCTGCCTCCCCTTCACCACCACAGTCATCATCTCGCTCCCCTTCCCTCCTCCCCCTTCCCATTTCCCCTCCTTCCCTTCCCGCCACCTATTACAGGCGCCCCACTCTCCTACAAGTGCACTCGGTAAAAACTTTGGAGGAATAACGATCTCTGCTTTTAAAGTTGTTTCACAGGACGGGCACTCTGGAAGCCTCATAGCGTGGGTCATGGAGTGTGTTGTGTTCCTGGCACTAACAGGACTCCAGGGGCCAGGAAAGAGGCGAAAGAGAGACCAGACTCCAGGCTCCAAGCAACAGCCTGTTGGACCAAGCTCTCACAAGTCAAGTCTGGCCTTAGGCCGGGCTCGGGGAGTAGAAGAACTCCCAGAACCCCATCAAGCAGGTATGGGTCCAGGTATGCCAGGTACTCCCTTTTATATTGTCTAGGGTACACACCTAAACAAATGCAGGTGTGTACGAAAGTACTTTAATAAAAAAAAAGTGCGTGCGTGTGTGTGTGTGTGTTTTCAGGGGCATGAAGGTACTCCTGGATGTTGCTAATGCCCATAAAGCGGTGGGCAGGCATCACAGGATGATAGTCGAGCATCGTTTTATGTACACTTGAGCGTCCACTCTTATCTGCAATATGCTTAAGTGGGACATAAAGTACACACACACACATACACACGCACACGCACGCACGCACGCACGCACACACACACACACACACACACACACACACACACACACACACACACACACACACACACACACACGCACGCGCACGCACGCACACACACACACACACACGTACGTATGTATGTATGTGGACACTGCTTCCGTCTTACTGTCCACCACCACCACCACCGCAGTCTTACTGTCGGGGGTTGAGCTCTGGCTCTTTGGTCAAGGCTCTGTGTGTGTGTGTGTGTGTGTGTGTGTGTGTGTGTGTGTGTTAGGGAGGGGGTTGCTTGGACCTTTTGCAAATTCATGCACCGAGAATTTCTGGTTGACGTGGTGGTGCTTGTGGTAGTTTAATATGGCCATCATTTCGCTTGCGGCAGACCACTGAGACTTGACTTCCGAAGTTGTGATTATCGCTGGCCGCCGCCGCCGCTCTTTGTTCGAGGAAGTCGGTGTTGTGAACTCTGTGGAATGTGTAACACCAGCGGTGTTTGTCTGTGGCAGGAGGAGCCTCGGAGGCCCACAGTACTGGCGCCTCCGCCTCTGTACCAATCTTTACACTCTGATTTTATTATATCATTTATTATATCATTCATTTTATTATATCTTTATCTTTATCGGGGAGTAGAACAACTCCCAGAACTCCATCAACCAGGTATACAAAATACATTACAAAAACGTCCGTGGGGTTCATTTTCACTCTTGGTATATTTTTATCACGTATTAAAATGAAGACAGATTGTGTTCAGGGCCACGTTTCACGGAGCATTTACTTAACCACTGACGAAACCTGTATATCAATCCTCAATCATGGCGGCTTTGTTTGCGTTTAATAAACTTTTTGAGCTCCGGGGAGCTGCGAGGTTGTTTAAAACAATAATGGTCGTTGGTTGTGATGTCCCAATGCTCGTCAGCTGTTTATTGTAGGTAAACAAAGCCGCTATGATTCAGGAAAGATGTACCGGTTTCGTCAGTGGTCCAGCACCCGTTCAGCACGTCTGCAATAATTTGTGTAAATCTCAGACAAATAATGTTTGCAAGTTCTCATTAGAGACAATACAGAACATAAAATTAAGTTTTGTGCCCCTGTTATGACAGGTGATTAAGCACATGTATACCAAGTATGCTCCAGGTATGCTCTAGATATGCTCCAGGTGTGGTGGTATCTGGACCTGTGGTTGGCTAGGCTGTCTGTTCTTGCAGCTCGCATTGATAGAGTTCGTGTACATTTCCTTCTTAAATATATATAACCATTTTGACAATTCTTCATATATTCCAACTTTGAAAGTTAAACGGGAACGCGTTTGATTGGAATTAATAAATGTATGGATGTGTATTGCTATAGAATGGGGGCTGCTATGAATGTATACAAATTTGAATTCCCATTAAGCTAAATTGGCGTTTTCCAACAGGAATGCATTGGTGCAGTGCTGGCGAGAGCACGCGCACGCGCGCTACACATTCCTATCTATTCCTAGGCTTGAGTTTTTGTTGTTTTTAGATTCAGCTGATCGGAATAAAAGTTGCAAGTAGCACGGGCTATGGCGAGCCCGTAGTGGACTTGAGTATCCTGGAATGTGAAAGCTGACAAAGGGAGAGTTCCAGGCCGCCCGTCAGCCTGCCTGGAAGCTGCTGTCTGGGGTGTCTCGGCTCACTAGACTTTCTAGTATTCCTGTTCCTGTTTACCCTCCCACTTAGAGCCCAGGACGGGCGGCGCTGACGGAGACACACACACACCACTCGACGGGATGTCATTTGCTGCTTAATTGTCCCCGTCGCCCCCCGCCCCACCCCGCCCCGCCCCGCCCCACCCCACCCCACCCCGCCCCGCCCCGCTTTGCTTCACCCCATAACCCGGTCTTAATTTAAGTGTAATTTTCTTTCATTAACCGAGCAGTAGACGGCAGCAGTTTATCAGAAGTAGACCAACTTTCTCCGGTGCTGTGAGTAGACACTGAAGATCTTGGGAAAGTGTGAGGATGTGTCCTGTGGTGATGGGGTCCCCAGTGGTGATGGGGTCCCCAGTGGTGATGGGGGGCCTCTGTGGTGATGGGGGGGCCCCTGTGGTGATGGGGGGGCCTCTGTGGTGATGGAGGGCCCCTGTGGTGATGGGGGCTCCTGTGGTGATGGGGGGGCCTCTGTGGTGATGGGGGGCCCCTGTGGTGATGGGGGTCCCTGTAGTGATGGGGGTCCCTGTGGTGATGGGGGGGCCTCTGTGGTGATGGGGGCCCCTGTGGTGATGGGGGCTCCTGTGGTGATGGGGGGCCCCTGTGGTGATGGGGGGCCCCTGTGGTGATGGGGGCCCCTGTGGTGATGGTGGCCCCTGTGGTGATGGTGAGTCCCTGTGGTGATGGGGCCCTAAACATTACTAGGCCTGGTAGGCATATATATGTACTAAATTAGGCCTGGGACAAGTTAGAATAGGTTCTATAGCATCACCTTTTAGCGTGCCTTTTGAAAAATTCCAAAGTACAAAAAGAATTGTCGACTCGGGTAACGGTAACCCAACCTGATCCTGGCAACCACTGTCACAGAGCCCAGTAGGCTCAGGAATCTGTACACCAGTTGATTGACAGTCGAGAGGCGGGACCATAGACCCAGAGCTCAACCGCCCCGCAAGCACAACTAGGTGAGTACAGTCTGGTCGACGTTTTGTACCGCCCCATAAACACAGATCTGAATAAATCATAGCCTTTTATACTGGTGCTTTCAGGTCCGTTGGGAGTCAGTAGTTTATCAAACGTCCACCAGACTGTGCGCGCGCGAGTCTACGGAAGTAACTCGCCACAGTTCACTGTCGCGGCGTGAGAGTACGGGTGATAATGGGAGACTACTCTATTCATAGTCGATTGTCACCAATAATGGGAACCTGGTAGGGTAATGGGAGCAGCTCCCTGTCTTCACTTTACCACCTCTGGTGTCCCAAGTTGGGGAGAGGGCCCCTTGCCCCCCTTTGGCTGTGGAGGCTTCAGTAGACCTAAGTAGACAATCTCCCCGTCGTAAATTGCCAGATTGGCCTATTTTTGGGGGGGTAGGGGTGGTTTATACACGTGTAAAGTAGGTTATTGGTGATGCAAAGTAGGGAGAGTGAGGTGGCTAGCGGGGCTTGTTGGGGCCAATTTGGGGAGGGAAGGGGGGGGGGGGGACAGGGGCGGTTACTCTCCATACACAATCTTCCATACACATCGTCCCCACTCTCTCCCCCTTTGTCTCTCCCCCTTTCTCTCTCCCTCTTTCTCCCTCCCCCTTTCTCCCTCCCCCTTTCTCCCTCCCCCTTTCTCCCTCCCCCTTTCTCTCTCCCCCTTTCTCTCTCCCCCTTTCTCTCTCCCCCTTTCTCTCTCCCCCTTTCTCTCTCCCCCTTTCTCCCTCCCCCTTTCTCCCTCCCCCTTTCTCTCTCCCCCTTTCTCCCTCCCCCTTTCTCCCCCTCCCTCCCCCTTCCTCCCTCCCCCTTTCTCCCCCTCCCTCCCCCTTTCTCCCCCTCCCTCCCCCTTCCTCCCTCCCCCTTTCTCCCCCTTCCTCCCCCTTTCTCCCCCTCCCTCCCCCTTTCTCCCCCTCCCTCCCCCTTTCCCCCCCTCCCTCCCCCTTCCTCCCTCCCCCCTTTCTCTCTCCTTCCCCCTTTCTCTTCCCCCCCTTCTCTCCCTCCACTCCCAGAACCCTCTCCAGGAACAATCCAGGTACCTGTGTCTGCCAGATTATACCACATTATTATTATTATTATTATTATTATTATTATTATTATTATTATTATTATTACTATTATATTACAATTAGGTACATCTGCATTTGTACAGCTGTTCTAGACTATATGAAGATGAGTACAGCGTCACAATACTAGCTAATTGATGCTAAAAATCCCCATCACAGAGAGAGGCATGTGATCAATACATTATGCATTATGAGGATATCATCAACACAAGAGTGAATATGGCAGCAGTGATACCAAAAGTCCCCATCTCGCAGGATGGTTAGTCACACAGGGCCATATGTTCAGTAGCCTACACTGGCAAATTTTGGGTGCATTTTGAGGATATCCTCAAGAACACGAGAGTTAATAAAGTAACTGCAAAGTTTACACCACATTGTCACGGTTGTCTTATTTTTGTCATCAATTGTCATGATTTTGTTGTCATAGTTTGTGTGTCATAGAGACCTGTCAAGAATTTGGTGGTGGTGGACCTTTTAAATGTTGTCTAGGGGAAATAAATGATATTACTTGAGCCTAGGTCTAGTAAGTCCTGTATATAGATGTGGGAATGTTGTTGCCATACTTGAAGACACTTGTTCCCGAGGTGGCACACTAGAGAGCCGGATTGTGCCGTGAAGAACACACTTGTGGCTTACTTGAGGCCCTTCGGCTGGGGTGCAGCTGGCTCTTATAACCACTTGGAGGTGAGGGAGGTGGCGGGTGCTTGTCTACAGAGTACCTGGAAGATCCTTCCAGGTCTGAGGTATCCTGGTAGTGTGAAAGTTTCCCAGGTGTTCACCTCTTGTACTGGTGAATCCCCCTTTCTCCTCACCCCTCATTTAGATCCACCCCCTCCCCTCCTAGAGAGATCCTCTACCCCTGCCCCATCTTTCGTCTGAAACCGTTGGCTCCTTAGTGAACCTATTGACTGAATCTTGGAGGACAGTTTTCCCTTGTACATGTTTACATCCTGTTCTTGGTGTAGTCCTTCCTCGCTTGTCTGTTCTTACTGTCTCAACAACTCCAACTAGCCTTCCTTCCGCTATGTTCCCCTATCCATCCTTGCCTGATGCGTCTCTCTTTCCCACATACCCCCCTGTCCCTCCCCGCCCTTCCCTCACACTCCCGTCCTCTCCCTCTTCTTCCAAAACTCTCCCTCTCCCCCTCCCCCCCCCATCGACCTCTCATCTGCGTCATATTTTTCTCAGCTCAATACGCCTCTCTCCCTTTGTGGTGGTGACGGCCGAGCTGGTAGAGGCTGCTGGTGGTAGCTGGTAGAGGCTGCTCGTGGTAGCTGGTAGAGGCTGCTGGTGGTAGCTGGTAGAGGCTGCTGGTGGTAGCTGGTAGAGGCTGCTGGTGGTGGTAGCTGGTAGAGGCTGCTGGTAGTGGCTGGTAGAGGCTGCTGGTGGTGGTAGCTAGTAGAGGCTGCTGGTGGTGGTAGCTGGTAGAGGCTGCTGGTGGTGGTAGCTGGTAGAGGCTGCTGGTGGTGGTAGCTGGTAGAGGCTGCTGGTGGTGGCTGGTAGAGGCTGCTGGTGGTAGCTGGTAGAGGCTGCTGGTGGTGGTAGCTGGTAGAGGCTGCTGGTGGTGGCTGGTAGAGGCTGCTGGTGGTAGCTGGTAGAGGCTGCTGGTGGTAGCTGGTAGAGGCTGCTGGTGGTAGCTGGTAGAGGCTGCTGGTGGTAGCTGGTAGAGGCTGCTGGTGGTAGCTGGTAGAGGCTGCTGGTGGTAGCTGGTAGAGGCTGCTGGTGGTAGCTGGTAGAGGCTGCTGGTGGTAGCTGGTAGAGGCTGCTGGTGGTAGCTGGTAGAGGCTGCTGGTGGTAGCTGGTAGAGGCTGCTGGTGGTAGCTGGTTGGCCTCTGGGTTGATGGTAGTGGTTTGTTGGCTTCTTGGTCCCTTATCCCGCTGTCCACAAGACACAACAACCTGGATGATCATGTATGAAAGGATTTACTCAAGAGTTCAACACAATTCGATGGTTCCTTGAGATGGGCCTTCCCTCCCAGACGCAGCTTTTCCAGACGGAATATAAAGATCTAACTTTGATGATTGTAAAGTCAATGTCTTTTACTTTTTCCGGGAGAGATATTAAATAATATACACCTGGAAGATACTGGAGGGCCAGGTCCCTAATCTACACAGTAAAATAACAACGTACTGGAGTGAACGATATGGAAGAAAATGCAGAATAGAATCAGTGAAGAGCAGGGGTGCCATAGGCACAATCAGAGAACACTGTATAAACATCAGAGGTCCGCGGGTGTTCAACGTCCTCCCAGCAAGCATAAGAAATATTGCCGGAACAACCGTGGACATCTTCAAAAGGAAACTAGATTGTTTCCTCCAAGGAGTGCCGGACCAACCGGGCTGTGGTGGGTATGTGGGCCTGCGGGCCGCTCCAAGCAACAGCCTGGTGGACCAAACTCTCACAAGTCAAGCCTGGCCTCGGGCCGGACTTGGGGGGTAGAAGAACTCTCAGAACCCCATCAAGCAGGTACTGGGCAGAGTAACTCCTTCTGCGAGTGAACAAAGGACAAAATGAAGATATCAGGGTGGTTCCTTGTGTGTTTATCCCGTAGGATCCTCTGTAATACCTCTTCGCTTCCCGTTCTGCTCCTATTACTCCTTCCAATCCTGCCTTCCCTCTTTTTTCTCCTCCAATCCATCGTATTCCTTTCTTGCTCTTTCCTGTCTCTATTATCTCACATCAACCACAGCCCCCTCTCTCTTTCTCTCTTTCTTTCTTTCTCTTTCTTTCTTTCTCTTTCTTTCTTTCTCTTTCTTTCTTTCTCTTTCTTTCTTTCTTTCTTTCTTTCTTTCTTTCTTTCTTTCTTTCTTTCTCTCTTTCTCTCTTTCTTTCTTTCTTTCTTTCTTTCTTTCTCTCTCTCTCTCTCTCTCTCTCTCTCTCTCTCTCTCTCTCTCTCTCTCTCTCTCTCTCTCTCTCTCTCTCTCTCTCTCTCTCTCTCTCTCTCTCTCTCTCTCTCTCTCTCTCTCTCTCTCTCTCTCTTTTCTTTTTCTTTGTCCCCCCCTCTCCCCCCCCCCTCCCCCCACGCGTGTATTCCCTATTTTCTTCTTCACAGGCCATCCATTCCATGTAATGTGGTGAGCATGTCTCTGTCTTTCTCCTCCTCCTCCCCCTAGTCTCTCCCCCTCCCCCTGGTCTCTCCCTCCTCCCCCTAGTCTCTCCCTCCTCCCCCTAGTCTCTCCCCCCTCCCCGACCTTCCCTCTCCCACTAGACATTACAATCTTCGTAATGTCTTTCCCGTCCTTTTCCTCAGATTCCCATTTCTTTTGTCACCTCTTCTGCCTTTTATCTCCTCTTTAATTTGGGTCTTTATTCACCTTATGATTCTTTCACGTTTGGTTGGTAATTAGTTTTTCTTAGATTTTCTATATGTCTCCAGTTCCGCACCTTTACTTCCCTCCCACAGCCTTCCGTTCCCTCCCACGCCCACTCCCTCCCACTTCTTCCATCCGGGTAAATCTGGGCAAACGACGTCGATCCTTCCTTGACAAAGATGCTCACTCGTCACGGCCCTTCAAGGTGTCATCTTGCTTGATCAACACGATGCAGAAAAATGTATGATACAATCTAATTTCTATCTCATTATACAAATGTATACATGCTAATATCAATAAAATATTCCCTGGCAGGCTTCCTGCTGGTTCTGATGGGTAAGTCTGACTGAAACTTTGGCGAGTGACCATACCGTGGTGTGGGATAGACATAGGCTGGGTGGGTGTTCCTTGTCGTAGCCTTAGTGTGTCAGGCGACAGTCACACCTCACACACCTGTGATAAGCAGGTATCAAGCAGGTACCTTCGTGTGCCTAGAGGCCAGCAGTGTGTGTACATTCCACTTGGGAGAGAGAGTGCATCAATGGGGTTGGAGTTGGTGCAGGGGTCCTCTCTCTCTCCTGGGTGGCCATCCACGAGTACACACTCGAGAGATCGGTCTGCTTTAAAGGTGACCAGCCTCGAAATAGGGTGGACGAGCCAGGCGAGGGTAAAGGTCATCCTTGGCCAGCAGTGATGCAACAGCAATAACCCCAGCAGCGGCAGCAGCACAAGCAGCAGCACCACAAGCAGCACCACCACAAGCAGCAGCAGTATAAGCAGCAGCAGCACCACCACAAGCAGCAGCAGCACCACCACAAGCAGTAGCACCACCACCGGCACCACCAGCACAAAGAGGAGGTGCTTCTTGGCCAGTATCATTTTTGTTAGCTGTTTAAAGCTAAAAATAGTAATAATGATAGCATTAATGTCACAAGTTTCCCCATAATTGTCAGTTACGCAAGTTTACTGTAATGTTAAATGCCAGCAGTTCTGACTTGTCAACACGTTTTCTGTGAATATTGCCGTCATCTTGTTCGAGTCAGTCATAAGGAGGATATCTTCTCTCTCGTGTGATATCACACGATGACGGAAGGATATCTTATTCATCTGGGGCAGGAAAGTGCAAGTCTTAAGTGTGTTCATGGGTGGTTCTTCCATCTCTTGTTTGCAATATTGCGACGATGATCGTGCAATTGCTAATGTGTGGTGAGGGGGGGGGGAGGGGCAAGCATCATTTGAACCTGATGCTTGTGGTTCGTGTGGTTCCACAGCATTAGTTGGTATGTCGTCTCCGTGGACTGACCTAATTTCTAGAAACAAAGTATCTCTGTTTCTGTGTGTCTGTCTCTTTGTCTCTGTCTCTGTCTGTCTGTCTGTCTGTCTGGGGTCATTTCCGCCTTCTCCTGCTTGGGTGCTATTGGTCCTGGTCGCCATGATGGCCGCAATAAGTCTTCATAACCGGGTCCCCCAACGCTCTCTCTCCCTTCTCCCTCTGCCACCGACTTGTCCTAACTCTGATGTTACTCTTGCACCGCCGCCTCCTCCTTTGATGCTCTTGTTAGTTACTGGGCTGTGTTGCCTACACTTGTGCTGCTGCTGCTGGTAGACATGCTTGGTGTAAGTTACACTGCTAGTTGTGGTGGTGCTGTGGTGGTGGTGGTGCTGTGGTGTCCTTGTGATGTTAGGAGAACGCCCTGGTTGGTTAGCTTCAAACCTTCTCAACTTAAGTATGGTGGTGCAAGGCCGCTCCTCCTTTTGTTATTGTGCAGGGTTTATTGAGGTCTCTCTTGAACACTGTGAGGGGTCGGCCAGTTATGTCCCTTATGTGTAGTGGAAGCGTGTTGAACAGTCTCGGGCCTCTGATGTTGATAGTTCTCTCTTGAACACAGTGAGGGGTCGGCCAGTTATGTCACTTATGTGTAGTGGAAGCGTGTTGAACAGTCTCGGGCCTCTGATGTTGATAGTTCTCTCTTGAACACTGTGAGGGGTCGGCCAGTTATGTCCCTTATGTGTAGTGGAAGCGTGTTGAACAGTCTCGGGCCTCTGATGTTGATAGTTCTCTCTTGAACACTGTGAGGGGTCGGCCAGTTATGCCCCTTATGTGTAGTGGAAGCGTGTTGAACAGTCTCGGGCCTCTGATGTTGATAGTTCTCTCTTGAACACTGTGAGGGGTCGGCCAGTTATGCCCCTTATGTGTAGTGGAAGCGTGTTGAACAGTCTCGGGCCTCTGATGTTGATAGTTCTCTCTTGAACACTGTGAGGGGTCGGCCAGTTATGCCCCTTATGTGTAGTGGAAGCGTGTTGAACAGTCTCGGGCCTCTGATGTTGATAGTTCTCTCTTGAACACTGTGAGGGGTCGGCCAGTTATGCCTCTTATGTGTAGTGGAAGCGTGTTGAACAGTCTCGGGCCTCTGATGTTGATAGAGTTCTCTCAGAGTACCTGTTGCACATCTGCTTTTCAACGGGGGTATTCTGCACATCCTGCCATGCCTCCTGGTCTCATGTGATGTTATTTCTGTGTGCAGGTTTGGGACCAGCCCCTCTACTCTTTTCCACGTGTAAATTATTATGTATCTCTCCCGCCTGCGCTCAACAGAATACAGATTTAGGCATTTTAGTCGGTCCCCGACTAAATTATACAACATTATACATCTTGTTTACAAATCGTCATGTATATTCCACACAGTCGAAGACATCATAATACAAGTCCAGGGAACACCCGCTCTGAAGACTGCTAGATACACTAAGTAGTAAGAGATTCCCTTGCTCAGCTTGGGGCCCCAATTTTGGGCCCTCGTGGCAATATCTCCGTCAGTGACGAGACTTCTGTCAGCGCCTCTCCATCAAGGCCTCTGTAGGTTGTAGCAATTTTTTTTTATTGCCGCCATAGGCGGCTAGTTTATTGTGCACCCCATACTCATCCTGTGAGCGGTAGCGCAAAAAGGATTACAGAGAGCACAAAAGGTCTTTATCAGACCTCAACGGAGATTATTACATTAACAATTTGATCTATCCTTCACACCTTATAATTACAATGTCAGCTACCTGCTTGAAGGGGTTCTGAGAGTTCTTCTACTCCCCCAAGCCCGGCCCGAGGCCAGGCTTGACTTGACGGTGTGTGTTTGGAAGCTAAGCTAAGCTTGCTGTGTGTGTGAGGGGGGGGGGGGGAGGGGGTTGCAGGTGTATGAGTGGGGAGAGAGGGAAGGGGAGTGCTCGGAGATGGAGTCTGAGAGACGAGACACTGAGACACCGTCGTGGGTGTGGAAGAGAAGAGAGGTTGAAGAGGAACCAAGAGCACATACCGAGGTTGAAGAGGAACCAAGAGCACATACCGTAGATGTGGAGAAGGAATCAGTAGTGACCCCGTGATGTCAATTAAGGAAGATGACTAATCACTGTGGCCCCCTAAGTGCGTGGGGAGAAATGAAACGAGAAAAAGATAATCATGGAGTCATCTTAAGAGGCCGGAAGGGAGGGCAAAGTGTGGAGTGTGCTTAGCCGCTCCAAGCAACAGCCTGGTGGACCAAACTCTCACAAGTCAAGCCTGGCCTCGGGCCGGGCTTGGGGAGTAGAAGAACTCCCAGAACCCCATCAACCAGGTATCAACCATGTGTGTTTACAACTAGGGATTTAGAGCCTAGTTACATAGGCTCTGTAATCCCAGGTATTTAGACCTCTGTGAATGGGTTTTGCATTTGCATTATTATATAGAATTACGTAAATAAATTATAAAATAGTCTATGCCTGGGGGCGGAGTTTAAGGACATGCAGCCCGTTCTCTAGATTTGTCACTCCGTACAAAATGCAGCTGTTGCTGCCTATCAGAACTGGACGAACCCAAACAACCCACCTCACCCCTCTAGGCAGTCATAGAAAACGTAACAAACGGTGCTTTCATTTTTACACATACATCGAATTGTAAACGATTCGGTCGATTCCGGAAAGAAAATATTCGTGTTTGGTGATAGACGGCTTGAGACGGGAGACAGAAAGTGACGGGGGGGGGGGACGTGAGGGGGAGGAAGATGAAAGTGAGGAGGGAGGGGAGGGGGAAGGCGATGAGCGAGCAGGGCAATAAGATGTGTGTCTTAAGGTAGGAAGAAATAGGAGAGGAGGGGGAGAGGCACAGTGTGGTGGGGAAGGAAGAGGGTGAGGGGTGGAGGCACAGTGTGAGGGGGAGGAGGAAGAGTGTAAGGCACAGTGTGGTGGGGGAGGAGGAAGAGTGTGAGGGGGGGTGGACACAGTGTGGTGCAGGCGGCGGCACAGTGTGAGGGAGAAGGCACAGTGTGAGGGGGGGGGGGAGGCAGGATCCACACTTGATGAAGGGGGGAATATAGAGCACCACTTTGGCGTTACGTCATCATAAGTGGGGGTCGAACCTCTTGGCACTGTGTACACACGGGGGATCCTAGACTAAGCTGACACCATGTACTCACCTAGTTGTGCTCTGGCTCTTTGGTCCCGCCTCTCAACCGTCAAGCAACTGATGTACAGGTTCCTGAGCCTACTCCATGTGTTAGTGTAGGTGTGCAAGCCTCTTCTGTGATGATAGTGCTTGCAGGGGTTGAGCTCCAGCTCCTTAGTCCTGCTTCTCAATCTTCAGTCAACTGGTACATGGATTATTCGTAAGGAGGCTTCAATATTTTTTTTTACTGAGTTCAGTGTGTTCACTACTGACAAAGTATTTTAAATGTCTATGGCTCATTCGTGTCTTATTTTTATTAGTCTTCGCATGTTCGTGTACTATTCATGCCAAATAAGCTATTCTTTTCTCTTGGTTTATTCCCATGGCTATTTTGTATGTCGTAATTATGTCTCCTCACACTCTTCCAATGGCAAGGTTTAATTTTAACATTTTCCCATAACTCTTGCCTCCGTAAACAAACGCATCAGTTTTCTCTAACCAGAAACATTCAACATATATAGAAAACAGCAATATTACGGAACTTTTATTCTAAATTTCTAAAAAAAAATCTAAAATTCTAATTTTTCTAAATATTTAGACCAGATTAGTAGATTCTGTAAACAAATCGATTTATTAGGCGAGTGCGGATTGTTTTATTTGTGTAGGTGTAGCTGGTAGTGTATTAGTGTAGGTGTAGCTGCTAGTGTATTAGTGTAGGTGTAGCTGCTAGTGTATTAGTGTAGGTGTAGCTGCTAGTGTATTAGTGTAGGTGTAGCTGCTAGTGTATTAGTGTAGGTGTAGCTGCTAGTGTATTAGTGTAGGTGTAGCTGCTAGTGTATTAGTGTAGGTGTAGCTGCTAGTGTATTAGTGTAGGTGTAGCTGCTAGTGTATTAGTGTAGGTGTAGCTGCTAGTGTATTAGTGTAGGTGTAGCTGGTAGTGTATTAGTGTAGGTGTAGCTGCTAGTGTATTAGTGTAGGTGTAGCTGCTAGTGTATTAGTGTAGGTGTAGCTGCTAGTGTATTAGTGTAGGTGTAGCTGCTAGTGTATTAGTGTAGGTGTAGCTGCTAGTGTATTAGTGTAGGTGTAGCTGCTAGTGTATTAGTGTAGGTGTAGCTGGTAGTGTATTAGTGTAGGTGTAGCTGCTAGTGTATTAGTGTAGGTGTAGCTGCTAGTGTATTAGTGTAGGTGTAGCTGCTAGTGTATTAGTGTAGGTGTAGCTGCTAGTGTATTAGTGTAGGTGTAGCTGCTAGTGTATTAGTGTAGGTGTAGCTGCTAGTGTATTAGTGTAGGTGTAGCTGCTAGTGTATTAGTGTAGGTGTAGCTGCTAGTGTATTAGTGTAGGTGTAGCTGCTAGTGTATTAGTGTAGGTGTAGCTGCTAGTGTATTAGTGTAGGTGTAGCTGCTAGTGTATTAGTGTAGGTGTAGCTGCTAGTGTATTAGTGTAGGTGTAGCTGCTAGTGTATTAGTGTAGGTGTAGCTGCTAGTGTATTAGTGTAGGTGTAGCTGCTAGTGTATTAGTGTAGGTGTAGCTGCTAGTGTATTAGTGTAGGTGTAGCTGCTAGTGTATTAGTGTAGGTGTAGCTGCTAGTGTATTAGTGTAGGTGTAGCTGCTAGTGTATTAGTGTAGGTGTAGCTGCTAGTGTATTAGTGTAGGTGTAGCTGCTAGTGTATTAGTGTAGGTGTAGCTGCTAGTGTATTAGTGTAGGTGTAGCTGCTAGTGTATTAGTGTAGGTGTAGCTGCTAGTGTATTAGTGTAGGTGTAGCTGCTAGTGTATTAGTGTAGGTGTAGCTGCTAGTGTATTAGTGTAGGTGTAGCTGCTAGTGTATTAGTGTAGGTGTAGCTGCTAGTGTATTAGTGTAGGTGTAGCTGCTAGTGTATTAGTGTAGGTGTAGCTGCTAGTGTATTTGTGTAAGACTGCATGCATACAAGACCCCCCACCCCCCTCCAAAGGATACCTGATCAACCAGGCTGTGATTCAGACGTCAGGCTGCGAGCAGCCGCGTCCAAGGAATTCCAAGGAGCGCATTGGAATTTCTCAAGGAATTGGGTTCCAGGCTCATTGACGTCACCTGAGACCCAAGAGCTGCCAGTTTCTTGTTTGAGCGTCTCAGTGTGGCGATCCAGAGGGGAAACGCCTGCTGCATCCTCGGTTCCTGTCCTGAAGCTGAGGAGTTCCAAGAGATCCATAACCTTTAAACACTCATTGTATTAACCAATGTTCATCTTGTAACTAAATACCTAATAAAACTAAACGAACTTAAAAAAAATGAAGGAAGGAAGGAAGGGGTGGGGGATAAGAGGGAGGGAGGGGAATTATCACGGAAAATCGCCAAGCCATTATGACTATTCGGTACTTGGAAGGGGTCAGGATAAGGATTTGGGATGGGACGGGGGGTGGGGGGAGGAATGGACGGTCGGGGATTGAACGCCGACCTGCGTGAAGCGAGATCATAGCTCTACCGTCCAGCCCAAGCGAAAAGAACATAGAAACTGTATTGGAAGGGATCTAAAAATTCCTTCTAATGCGTTGTGTGTGCTTTTCTCCGAGGCTAAGCGGAAGGCGTCCCCTTCTTCCAGCCACAGGTGCTCGCCACAGTGAAGGGGAAGTCGTTCAGGGCGTTGCCGGGCGTGGGTTATGGGCGTAGGGAGGCATATGAATAGGTAGGGGGCGTGCATAGAAGGGGGGGCCGTGTGTACGGCATGGGTGGGGGGAGAGAAGGGGGGGATGTGTAGTAAGGTGGTGGGGGTGTGCGCGTGTGTTGTGGCACTGGGTGGTCGTGGCACTTCCCCGGGCGGCTCAGTCTTCGCTCGGTGCCAAAGAGTGCCGCGCCTCTGTCGTTGTGGTGTGTGGTTCCACACCCCTCGCTACGATACTCCGTCCCCTCGGCTCCTCCCCTCAGCACGTGTCCCGGGACACGCCGGTGCCTCGCCCTTGTCCATACTGAGACACGTGTTCCAGTTTCCCTGCCAAGGAAATTGGGGAATTTTTTTTTAAGAGCGTAATTGATAATTTGATCTGGTTCCTCCATACGTATGTAGTGTTGTCTAAGGCCATAGTGAACATTAATGTGGAAATTTATCGAGAGCAAATAGTGAGTTGTGAGCGAGTTGTATTGTTCATAAGTGCATTGCTAAGCGAAAATGATTGCAAGGCGAACAGTGGCCTGCAACAGGTGTGTGCAAACTGACCGTCTTGCAGGCTTGACCTGGTGATAACATGTGTGTAAACATGAGTGTTGGACTACTACTCTTCTCCTCCACCTGACAATCAGCTGGGTCCCCTGTGACTGTGTTGTTGTTGTAGGTGTGGAGTGTGTGGGAGGTGTGTAGGGGGAGGCAGATGTGTGGGGGAGGGTTGAAGGGGTGTTGCCCATCATCAATATCAGGCAGGGTGGGCAACTTTAAGATCTCAGGTGTTCCTGCTGCTGCTGCTCTATTGCATTGTTATTGCAGAGGTTGTTGCTGTAACAGAGGCGCTCTTACCGTTCTTGCTCTCTGTCTCTAGTGCAATCTGCTGCCAGTATCACCGTGGACCTCCGAGCTCAGCGTCCCTGGCTCTCTCTTCATCTGCTCCTCTGGAAGCTGTTGGAAGAGACCTGGTGATGGCTAATTGTCACAGACAGTCAGACACAGACAGTCACAGAGAGACAGTCACAGACACACATACACACTGACACACTAAACTCGCTCTCTCTCTCCTCACCTCTCGTTTCTTTTCCATCTAAGCTCCTCTACTGTTTCACAAGAGCCGCAAACTTGACAATTTATGTTTACATTCTGCGGTAATGTCGCTTTGAGTCACTGACACAAGTATTTCTTGCACAACATTAAGAAGAATGCTCACTGCAGGAATAAAGTGACTTGGAGAAAATCCAATTTTTCTCGAGTTTTGAGATGAAATACGAAGTCCTGGTGTGGACGAATGTGTGTGTATAACCCTGTAAGCCTGTATGATGATACAGTTAGCTCTGTATGGTAGCCACTGTACCCTAATGTGAATTTTCACAAGTGGTTCACGGCGATAACGTAGTGAGAAGCGGTACAGTGGTACAGCGTCCCTATGATCACTGGTACAGTGGTACAGCCTCCCTTTGATCACCGGTACAGTGGTACAGCCTATGATCACTAGTACAGTGGTACAGCCTCCCTATGATCACTGGTACAGTGGTATAGCCTACCTATAATCACTGGTACAGTGGTACAGCCTCCCTATGATCACTGGTACAGTGGTACAGCCTCCCTATGATCATCAGTACAGTGGTACAGCCTACCAATAATCACTGGTACAGTGGTACAGCCTACCAATAATCACTGGTACAGTGGTACAGCCTACCAATAATCACTGATACAGTGGTACAGCCTACCAATAATCACTGGTACAGTGGTACAGCCTACCTATAATCACTGGTACAGTGGTACAGCCTACCAATAATCACTGGTACAGTGGTACAGCCTACCAATAATCACTGATACAGGGAGTGTGTAAAGGAACATTAATTAAAATAACACTGTTCCAAAAACACAATTGTTTACTAAACATATTGACATGTTACACGAAAATGTATAAAACAAGGAGTTATTTGCATGCTATATAATTTAGAATAGGCTGCAATAGGCCTATCGGCCCTCACGAGGCGGCTCCTATTTATTTCCACCCAAACTCGTTCATATATATGTTTAGCCTACGCTTGAAACAATACAGTAATCCTGTGTTACTTATTGTATTACCCGGTTATTTATGGTATAAATCGACAGGCTAACGCTTGTAGGATTCTTGAGGTTATCTTGAGATGATTTCGGGGCTTTACTATCCCCGCGGCCCGGTCCTCGACCAGGCCTCCACCCCCAGGAAGCAGCCCGTGACAACTGACTAACACCCAGGTACCTATTTTACTGCTAGGTAACAGGGGCATAGGGTGAAAGAAACTCTGCCCATTGTTTCTCGCCGGCGCCCTGGGATCGAACCCGGGACCACAGGATCACAAGCCCAGCGTGCTGTCCGCTCGGCCGACCGGCTCGACCGGCTTACAGGATATTGTAATGGAATTTAAAATCGATAGAACAATTATTCCGAATTTGTTATTAATTGGGATTTTGTAATAGATTCAAGCAGTTGTTTCTGTTCACGGATCATCCAGCCTGTTGTTATCCAGCGATGGTAGCCCTCGTTATTGGTAGGGATGAGAGTACAACATATGCACTGTTGTACCTGCCTGTTGTGATTACCCGTTGTTGGTTCCGGGGATCAACGTCCTGGCGGCCCGGTCCCTGACTAGGCCTGGTGATTGTTGGTCTGACCAACCAGGCTGTTGGACGCAGCTGCTCGCAGCCGCACATGTGAATCACAGTCTGGTTTGTCAGTTGTGTAGTGGTGGGAGGCACATCTGAACCCTTATCTCATGGGTGCCATTTCAGGCCTAATTTATCACGTTAGGCCTAGGATTGCAAATTTATACCTAGGTTTGGCTTATCGTTTGAATTTTCGGTACGCCCTTATCAATATTCCAATTGTACAAAGTTGTTTATTTTTGCAACCGTCAATATTTTGTCCCTTGCATCCAAAGTAGTCAAAGGTTCTATAATTTTTGAAGTTAACTTGAGGTTATCTTGAGATGATTTCGGGGCATTTAGTGTCGCCCCGGTCCTCGACCAGGCCTCCACCCCTAGGAAGCAGCCCGTGACAGCTGACTAACACCCAGGTACCTATTTTACTGCTAGGTAACAGGGGCATAGGGTGAAAGAAACTCTGTCCATTGTTTCTCGCCGGCGCCTGGGATCGAACCCAGGACCACAGGATCACAAGTCCAGCGTTCTGTCCGCTCGGCCGACCGGCTCCCCGGTCGTTAAGTTAGTTGAGAGTTAGTTTAGTCATTTATTATGCACCCCATCCCGTAGGCTGTGGTTACATGGGCTATACAACTCACTGTACACAATGTGTTTGTTTGCACCTTAAAGTTTTATTAGAGATTGTGTACCTGATGAAGTGCCGGACCAACCAGGCTGTGGTGGGTATGTGGGCCTGCGGGCCGCTCCAAGCAACAGCCTGGTGGACCAAACTCTCACAAGTCAAGCCTGGCCTCGGACCGGGCTTGGGGAGTAGAAGAACTCCCAGAACCCCATCAAGCAGGTATATGTGGGCCTGCGGGCCGCTCGAAGCAACAGCCTGGTGGACCAAACTCTCACAAGTCGAGCCTGGCCTCGGGCCGGGCTTGGGGAGTAGAACAACTCCCAGAACCCCATCAACCAGGTATATGTGGGCCTGCGGGCCGCTCCAAGCAACAGCCTGGTGGACCAAACTCTCACAAGTCGAGCCTGGCCTCGGGCCGGGCTTGGGGAGTAGAAGAACTCCCAGAACCCCATCAAGCAGGTATATGTGGGCCTGCGGGCCGCTCCAAGCAACAGCCTGGTGGACCAAACTCTCACAAGTCGAGCCTGGCCTCGGGCCGGGCTTGGGGAGTAGAAGAACTCCCAGAACCCCATCAAGCAGGTATATGTGGGCCTGCGGGCCGCTCGAAGCAACAGCCTGGTGGACCAAACTCTCACAAGTCAAGCCTGGCCTCGGGCCGGGCTTGGGGAGTAGAAGAACTCCCAGAACCCCATCAACCAGGTATATGTGGGCCTGCGGGCCGCTCCAAGCAACAGCCTGGTGGACCAAGCTCTCACAAGTCAAGCCTGGCCTCGGGCCGGGCTTGGGGAGTAGAACTCCTCCCAGAACCCCATCAAGCAGGTATCAAGTCATTAACAATGGGAGCTTCCTGGTGCATGAATGACACGATCGGCTGTATATAGACGTACTAAGGTAACCACTGTACAGGTGCCCAGTTTGTCTTGTTAGTGAGAGGTTGGCGAGGGAGGGAAATTTCAGGGGGAAAGCGCCAAGCCATCTTATATAGCACTTGGAAGGGGTCAGGATAAGGATTATCGAGTCTTAGTTTCTTTAATAGTGAGGTGAGTCTTAGTTCAATGGTGAGTGGTTAGCGTTCATGCTGCTGGGATGGTTAGAGAGGTATGGTTGGTTAGAGGATGGTTAGACGTATGAGGTTAGTGTGATGGTGAGTGTGGTGATGGTGAGTGTGGTGATGGTGAGTGTGGTGATGGTGAGTGTGGTGATGGTGAGTGTGGTGATGGTGAGTGTGGTGATGGTGAGTGTGGTGATGGTGAGTGTGGTGATGGTGAGTAAGATCGTGGGTGTGAGGTTGAGATGCCAAATACTGCCTTAAACCCCAATAATAGCTCATGTAGGTTATTTAATGTTTGAATTTTGGAATAATAATGCTTCTCGTTACCTCGGAGTTTGTAAACAATTGCCACGTGTGTGTTGTAAACATTGCCACGTGTATGTTGTAAACATTGCCACGTGTATGTTGTAAACATTGCCACGTGTTTGTTGTAAACATTGCCACGTGTGTGTGTGTGTGTGTGTGTGTGTGTTGTAAACAATTGCCACGTGTGTGTTGTAAACAATTGCCACGTGTGTGTTGTAAACAATTGCCACGTGTTTGTTGTAAACAATTGCCACGTGTGTGTGTTGTAAACATTGCCACGTGTTTGTTGTAAACATTGCCACGTGTTTGTTGTAAACATTGCCACGTGTGTGTGTTGTAAACATTGCCACGTGTTTGTAAACATTGCCACGTGTTGTAAACAATTGCCACGTGTTTGTTGTAAACAATTGCCACGTGTGTGTTGTAAACATTGCTACGTGTGTGTTGTAAACATTGCCACGTGTGTGTGTGTTGTAAACAATTGCCACGTGTGTGTTGTAAACAATTGCCACGTGTGTGTTGTAAACAATTGCCACGTGTGTGTTGTAAACAATTGCCACGTGTGTGTTGTAAACAATTGCCACGTGTGTGTTGTAAACAATTGCCACGTGTGTTGTAAACAATTGCCACGTGTGTGTTGTAAACAATTGCCACGTGTGTGTTGTAAACAATTGCCACGTGTGTGTTGTAAACAATTGCCACGTGTGTGTTGTAAACAATTGCCACGTGTGTGTTGTAAACAATTGCCACGTGTGTGTTGTAAACAATTGCCACGTGTGTGTTGTAAACAATTGCCACGTGTGTGTTGTAAACAATTGCCACGTGTGTGTTGTAAACAATTGCCACGTGTGTGTGTGTTGTAAACAATTGTCACATGTGTGAGTGTTGTAAACAATTGCCACGTGTGTGTGTTGTAAACAATTGCCACGTGCGTTGTACACATTACCACGTGTGTGTGTTGTAAGCAATTTCCACGTGTGTGTTGTAAACATTGCCACGTGTGTGTGTGTTGTAAACATTGCCACGTGTGTGTGTGTGTGTGTGTGTGTGTGTGTGTGTGTGTGTGTGTGTGTGTGTGTGTGTGTGTGTTGTAAACATTGCCACGTGTGTGTGTGTGTGTGTGTGTGTGTGTGTGTGTGTGTGTGTGTGTGTGTGTGTGTGTGTTGTAAACAATTGCCACGTGTTTTACAATCCCTCCCATCCCACGGTATCCTTCCACGGAGGGATATCGTACTTTCTGCACATCCTGCCATGCCTCCTGGTCTCATGTGATGCCATTCCCGTATGAGGGAGTTGCGGAAGACACTTAAGGTGATCTGGGTAGTTAGATACTCATTTTAACAAGTGGTACAGGGAGATAGGGGGGCGAATACCTACCTAGGGCACCAGATCATCATTAAATTCATACACTAATTTGAGATTCTTGTGATGGAGAGTAACCTGTGACTTGTAAGAGTGGTGGTTCTGCTCTCCCAGCTGAGGGGTCGTTACTCCCGCTCGTTAGTGCCAGTTGGTTCGATCGTAAGTTAATCTTCCCCAGTGTTTGTTCGGTGAGTTTTCTGCTTCCGCTGCCTGGCTGGCGGGGGGCTGGGCTTGGCGGGGGGCTGGGCTTGGCGGGGGGCTGGGCTTGGCGGGGGGCTGGGCTTGGCGGGGGGCTGGGCTTGGCGGGGGGCTGGGCTTGGTGGGGGCTGGGCTTGGCGGGGGGCTGGGCTTGGCGGGGGGCTGGGCTTGGCGGGGGACTAGGCTTGGCGGGGGGCTAGGCTTGGCGGAGGGCTTGACGGGGGGCTGGGCTTACCTGGAGTATAACTGGAGAGGGTTCTGAGAGTTCTTCTATACTCCCCGCTCCCGGCCTGAGGCCTCGGGGCTTGCCTTGTGATGTCTTGATTCAACAGGCTGTTGCTTGGAGCCATTCGCATCCATCTATTTGTGTGTGGCTCTTGGGCTCCGACTTTACCTGATGTGATAGCTCCTGGTCCTCTTCTCTCTTGTCATGTATGCTGCTGTGTGTGTGGGGGGGGAGGGGGGGGTGGTATTGATTCTAATGTAAGAATATGGTTGGATTCTTCGTGGTGGTGTGGGGGGGGGGGACGGGTAGGCCTGAGCGGGTTGCGGCTTTAATTAAGTTGAGCAAGTTGGAGTTTATTAGAGAAGTTGTGAAGGGGGAGCTGGAGCTGGGCAGGTGGTGATGAAGTGGGTGTCATCCTTCACATCCCTCTCCCTCACCCGTACCGTGCTGGGTTGTATCTCGGGGGGAGGGGGGGGGGGTCATCCTCCTTGAGCTCCTCCTACTCCTGGTGGCTTCCCTCCTCCTCCTCCCCTCAAGTACCTCCCAAACCTCTCATCATGTTCCTTGTTACTTAAAATATTTAAGTTTGAGCCATAAAATATGGCTGATATTGTGGTTAATTAACTCTGTTGTTACCTGTGGCCATTTTAAAAGTTTTAGTATTTTGGTATTGTTCAGGTATCTTTTAGGCTACTTTTCCTTTTTTCTACTACTTTTTCTTTCCCGTGATAAAATGGAGTATTTTTGGTTCCGAAAGTTGAGGTCAGGCTTATTTTGTGGTGATTTGGTCCAAAAAGGCTGTTACTTGAAATGGGCCGCGTGTCCACTACAGCCTGGTTGGTCCACCACTTCCTGCAGCCAACCAGGAACTTGTAATATTGGTTTCTTGAACAATTGATACGTATGGCCCTGGGGCCATACGTCTACTGTGGGAGCACACCAGGTCATTCTCCCCCCTCACTGTGGCACTGTTTTAAGTGGACAGTGCCACTGTCCACTTAAGGGGAGTGCCACGGTCACTCACGGGCAAGAGTCCCTCACTCAGCCTTACAACCCTGTGGCCAGTGAGGTGCACCGACTGCTGCTGCTGCTGTTGTTGTTGTTGTTATAGATTCAGCTACTGGGAACAAAAAGTGCCAGGTAGCACGGGCTATGGTGAGCCCGTAGTGGACTTACCACCGGCTGCTCCCGGGTCTCCAATTTATGTATCCACGGACACAGACCCGGACTCGGGAGTTGCCGATTTGCTCGTCACGGAATTTGATAAGTCGCCAATCTAATAGGGGCCTGACGGCTGAGTGAACATCGCTCGGGATTCGTAGTCCAGAAGTTCCGGGTTCGAAAAAAGAGTATTGACGGGTGAAGGAGTGAATCAAAACACTGAATCAAAGTATATAACTATTTACTAGAATCAAAATACACTGACTTAGGACCAAAATATCTGTGACCTTATGTGGCAACACTCTCCGGGGAAATTAAGTGACAATATGGCAACACCTTTCAATACATATTAACAAAACTCATTATAATTTTACTGTAGCGAGAGAGAGCCAAGATTCAGACATATAAAAACACTTTACTAAAACTTTTCCTGTAAATATTATTACTATAAATTGTATAATATTGCCTTTTATCTTTCCATTAATAACACACGTTAATCTGGATCAAATAAATTATCGAGCAACACAGATTTATACGTAGTCTGAGACGGAATCTTGGCGCTCTCTCGCGACAGTAAATCACTATGTACACAAATAATATTTACTTCCTATCAAACAAGGTGAATGGAGAGGGAAATTTAATTGCCCTTACTGTTGAAGCTGCAGGCTGGAGCAGCTTGTTGTGAACGGCTGCAGTTCTAGCAGCCTATTGCTTGCTTGATGCCTGCTTGATGGGGGTTCAGGGAGTTCTTCTACTCCCCAAGCCCGGCCCGAGGCCAGGCTTGACTTGTGAGAGTTTGGTCCACCAGGCTGTTGCTTGGAGCGGCCCGCAGGCCCACATACCCACCACAGCCTGGTTGGTCCGGCGCTTTTTTTTAGAAAACAATCTAGTTTTCGCTTGAAGATGTCCACGGTTGTTCCGGCAATATTTCTGAAGCAGAAGCAGTAGCTGCTTCTCCCAGGGCTACTATGCTGCCAAATCACTTCGACCAGACTTGTCCCCTTGCCGCTCTTCACAATTCCACCATGACGTATGGGTTACGAGGAAAGGCTACGAGAGCTAAACCTTACGTCCCTGGAAGTCAGAGTAAGGGGAGACATGATCACCACCTATAAAATTCTAAGAGGCATTGATAGAGTGGACAAAGACAAACTATTTAGCACGCGTGGAACGCGAACAAGGGGACACAGGTGGAAACTGAAAACCCAAATGAGCCACAGACACAAAGAATTTCAGGGTCAGAATAGTTAACAAATGGAATGCATTATGCAGTGATGTGGTGGAGGCTGACTCAAATGTAGATATGTTAGAGCCCAATAGGTTCGGGAATCTGCAAGTTGATTGACAGTTGAGAGGCGGGACGAAAGAGCCGAAGCTCAACCCCCTCTCCTTTCTCCTCCTCCCCCCCCCCATCTCCCCTCCCAAACTAATATTGACCACGACTTGGGTAATTCTAACGAAGCCAGCTGGTAAGAGTCGGAACAAGTTTTATTCCCCCAGTTTTGAGACGTGTGCCGTGTAAACAGTGTGTTCGAGCACACATTCTCTGCTGTGTTTACACCAAAATTGGTACCTCAGCATAATCACAGATGCGTGAATTGATGTTCGTGGCTTTGAGAGGTTCTATTGGTTGTTAATGTTTAATGTTGTCTTAACTGTCTGTAAATTCTGTTTGTGAGCAGAGATGATTATTTGATGGCTAAGGCAGCGTCTCGGATCATCCCAGGCGTATAGTTCGAACCCTCATCACGGCCCTTGTGGATTTGTTCATTTGATGCATCACGCTATTGTTATTTCTGTGTGAATCGGGGGTTGTTTTGTGTGCGTGTTGATGTTCAACCCGTCCTCGACTCAAGTCCATTACATCCAGCGGTCGACCCCACAGACGCATTCATAAATTTTAATATGCTGTTCATTCAAAACGGGAATTTTCTCAAGCATAAATTAATATTATAATATATTGGCATATTGTGCATATATAGGCATAGGTTAGCTTAGGTTAGGTGTTTAGGTTCTGTTGGCGATTATTTGTATTTGTAGTACGTGGGTGAAGCATTTATAGCGTTGTGGTTCGAACAAAATTCATCAGTGAAGCACTTGTTCCGGATATGTTCGAACGTCAGCAGTTGTGAGTCGTGTGTAAACCGCTTTTCATTCATAAACAGGGGGTTTGGCGGGTGGATGGAATCACTTTTGGATCTTTGTTTGGAGGACGGGCTGTGATGTTTGGGGAGTTGAGTCATGGTAATGATTCGAGTTTCTGCGACTTGATTGGTTGTGGACGGGTTTAATTTTGGTGTGTTGTGAGCTTTAAGTTTGGTTTACTTGGGTTAAATATTTCGGGTGTTGGATAATGTGTTATAAACTTGGCAAACAAGAGGACTGTTGGTGTTTGGTTTGGTCTAGCAGGTTATTATATCTGGGAACAACTGTCGGAGAATCTATAGACACCACCTACCACCTCAGCTGCCCACGACCACCACCCACGACCACCAGCTACCACCACCCACGACCCCCCGCACTTACCACCACCCACGACCCCCCACCTACCACCACCCACGACCCCCCACCTACCACGACCCCCCACCTACCACGACACCCCACCTACCACCACCCACGACCTCCCCACCACTACCCACGACCACCAACCACCCACCACCAACCATCACACCCCTTAACCACCAGCCACCACCATCGCAGTAGTCTAAGAGTTAAACGGTGTCACGCCAAAGATGGAGATTGCCCCCTCATATTTCTCCAGCGTGGGGGTCCTCAATAACGGTTTCCTATAATCCATACTTACCGCCCCGTAGACAAAAACCTAGATACAGTGTTTTAATACAATAGCTTTTGTGGTCGGCCTCTGGTGGTGCTGATGCGGCTTTTTTGATGCGTGTAGTTTAGTTCCTCCTCGACTTTTGTGGTCGGCCTCTGGTGGTGCTGATGCGGCTTTTTTGATGCGTGTAGTTTAGTTCCTCCTCGACTTTTGTGGTCGGCCTCTGGTGGTGCTGATGCAGCTTTTTTGGTGCGTGTAGTTTAGTTCCTCCTCGACTTTTGTGGGAGGTGCCTTGTCTTTTTTTTTTACTGAGGTCATCTTTTGTTGTGTATTTATTATTTGTGTCTGCAGAATCGAGCTATTTAGCTTTTGGACCCCTGCCTTTCTAATCTAATTTTCCTCTATTATATCTACTATATATATTTCTCTGACACATATATACACGCATCCCCAGGAAGCAGCCCGTAGCAGCTGTCTAACTCTAAGGTACCTATTTACTGCTAGGTGAACAGGTGCATCAGGGTGAAAGAAACTGTGCCTCTTTTGGAGGGGGGTACCGTTGAGGTACCGAGGCCTCTTGTGGAGGAGTACTGTTGAAGTAATCCGCTATGACACAGCTAATAGGCGTTGCGCTTTTGTTTGACTAATTGTTGTTTATCTGTAGCTGAAAGTTTGCTCTAATGTGTAACGAAACTACAGAGGTTATGATTGGCGAGAGCGTTGGTGCGTGAGTAGTGTGAAGGCTGGATTACTACACCCTGTGTGCTCGCGTGTGCTCGAACCAGTGTCACGGGAAACTGTGTGACACAGCCTGGAACGTGCGAAGTGTATTGGATCATGTGTGACATGTGAAAGTGTGTGTCAGCACTCAGTGTCAGCAGTCAGTGTCAGGAGGCAGTGTCAGCGCCTTGCCATGTCGGGTTGCCATCGTGGTTCTGCTTACAGAACGTCCAGTTAAGCCCACGGGCGCGGCACTGCTGGTAGTCCGACTGACTGTGAATCGTTATAGATGGCCAAAGTAGTAGTTAACACCTCGGAGAGTCGTCAAGATGATGAAGTACAGCGGCGGACACCGCCTGCGGCGCCGCAATTCTTGTACGGCACTCAGGCCGCGCCCGCCGCGGGGAGAAGGCGAACTAGTTCCCGCCACATACCGCCAACCCCGGGCCCGCCGACTCAGTTTTAAGGAACACTCGCATACGGAGGCGCCGCAAGCGGGAGCTGCGGTAGCACCGATGGTGCAGGTGACGGGGGTGTCCGGCGGCACTCCTGCCATGCCATGCCTGGGTTCGGATCCCTCCCTGAGGGTGAGCACCATCCTGAAGCGCTGGAACTCACATCGTGAGCGCCGCCTGAGCGACTCTCGCAATACACACGAGTCCCCCCTTGATACGCCGCCAGTCTCCAGGAAGCTGTCCTCATGGTAGGCCGCCGGCCCTCTTAACCCTGAGGCCAGATTCACGAAGCAGTTACGCAAGCACTTACGAACCTGTTCTCAATCTTTGGCGGCTTTGTTTACAATTATTAAACAGTTAATGAGCTCCTAAGCACCAGGAGGCTGTTTATAACAATAACAACAGTTGATTGGCAAGTTTTCATGCTTGTAAACTAATAAATGTAACCAAAGCCGTCAAAGATTGAGGAAAGATGTACACGTTCGTAAGTGCTTGCGTAACTGCTTCGTGAATAGGGCCCCTGGAGCTCCCCAATTCCCCAGTTTGTATCAGCTTTTCATGTCATGTCATGTCGTGTCATACAAGATATATGAACTATAATTTACATGTTAAGCGTTATATTTTCATGTCCTATGATTATATGTTGTGAAGAAATCCACAGAAGCCGTGATTGGGGATTCGAACCATGTCGTGGCTTAGTGGTATATAGAGCGTGCGTCTGGGAATACCCAGGGCGTAGGTTCGAACTCTAATCACGGTTCCCGTGGATTCTCTCATTGATTCATCACGGTATTGTGATTTCTGTGTGCATTATTTATGTTAATTATAATGAAATATGTTAACACAGTGTTTTATCTTCAGAATATTTATATGGTTTGTTTCTTATAGATCTGTGACTGGGGTTATTTTTACGTGAGCGATGTGTGTGTATATATGTGGCTTGTGTACATATGGCTTGTGCATGACCTGGCTGTCTAGAGTATGGCTGTAGACAGGTGATGGTGAGGAGCCGGCCATAATGATGATCATAACTATAATGACATTGTAGAATATGTATATATAGCAGTTTTAGAAATAAGAACAAAGCAGATTTGTATATTTGTTCCGAAGGGAATGATTTCAAGTAGACTTTCCATTTCAACCCTTTCATTACCCTATTATTATTATTATTATTATTATTATTATTATTTAGTAGTAGTAGCAGTGTGTAATTACCTTCGGTCAGTATTTCTGAATCTATATAAATTGCTTCAAATGTCCTGTATAATTTACCGTATTAATTTTCAGCCTACTATCGAATATACATACACTTTGTGTATACTTTCAGCCTACTATCCAATATACATACACTTTGTGTATACTTTCAGCCTACTATCCAATATACATACACTTTGTGTATACTTTCAGCCTACTATCCAATATAAATGTGTATACACTATTTGTATTTACTATTTGTGCCTTCACAGTTGAGCTATTAGCTCTTGGACCCCGCCTTTCTAACCAATCTTATTTTTTTTTCTGTTTTCTACATATATTTCTAACACGCGCGATAGCACAGCCCCAAGGAGCAGCCCGTGGCAGCTGTCTAAACCTCGGGCACCTATTTAATGCTAGGTGGACAGGGGCATCGGGATGAAAGAACCTGTCCATTTGTTTCTGCCTCAACTGGAAATCGAATTCGGGACTTTAGGACTATGAAAGAGAGCTGTTCACTCAGCCGCGAGGCCCCACATACGTAAGTACATACATTTATACACACTCAAAATGTGTGTGTGTGCACGCATACAACACACATCCCCAGGAAGCAGCCCGTAGCAGCTGTCTAACTCTAAGGTACCTATTTACTGCTAGGTTAACAGGTGCATCAGGGTGAAAGAAACTGTGCCTCTTTGAAAGGGAAATATCCGAGACCTGAACAATCATAGTTAACTATATTAGTATTGTGATCGTCTAGATACCTTGAAGTGTTTCCGGGGCTTAGTGTCCCCGCGGCCCGGTCGTCGACCAGGCCTCCTGGTTGCTGGACTGGTCAACCAGGCTGTTGATCCCGGCGTCTGACACCGTAGAGTTTAAGAGATGCATTGAAGGCTCAGGAACTGAAGCCCCCTGAAATTCGCTTAGCCAATCAAATTGCAGCACTCGCTTAGTTACATAATTTAATGTGTTAGTCAAGGGGTACAAAGGTAGTTATTGATAGGTGGAGTCTCGACTCCTTCCCTGCCACAACAGGGACACTGTGTGTGTGTGTGTGTGTGTGTGTGTGTGTGTGTGTGTGTGTGTGTGTGTGTGTGTGTGTGTGTGTGTGTGTGTGTGTGTGTGTGTGTGTACGGAGAGAGAGCAGTGGGTCATACTCCCCCGGTCTGACCTCCTGGTCTCCTCCACCAAGCTTACATTCATGGCATGATGTGGTATGGGTATTGTGGTGCTGGGGCAGTCATTGATAAGGTGGAGAGAGTGGTCTCTCTCCCCTCGTCTCCCTCTTCCTCTCCCTCTCCCTTTCCCCTTCCCTTCCTCTCCCTCTCCCCTTCCCTTCCTCTCCCTCTCCCCTTCCCTTCCTCTCCCCTCCCTTCCTGTCTTCTCAGCTACCTGAACAGCCTTGGGACAGTGAGGGAGGACTGAGGAGGCAAACGAGAAGTGGTTGATGCTTTCTATTTTGCAGCAGTCGTGATCGCCAGTATTAGGGAGACCTGCTGTGATCAGTCTTCGGTTCATTACACTATACTATCACTGGTGACTCAGGCAGTAGTGGTGGTCATTGTAAGATGTTTCAACCTGCCACGGCTCGAACCACAGTCTGGTTCACAACTCGTCCTGCCAGTGTTGGCGCACTTCTGTTGTTTTCTCTTCGAAGCTCGAGTCTCTCTTCTGATGACGGAATCGCCATTAAGTTTGTGGTGGACAAGTGAGAATGGAAAGGAGTATTTCGAGTGAGGGAATGCGTGTGGAGGTGGGGAAAGGTTACCTTGAAGTTACCTTGAGATGGTTTCGGGGCTTCGCGTCCCCTCGGCCCGGTCGTCGACCAGGCCTTTAAGTTGCTGGACTGATCAACCAGGCTGTGAGAGAGCAGGGCCATGCCAGCCCCCTTGAAGTGTGCACCTTGCTCATTACCCTTCGTCTACACACTCCTACCAGTCTGGTGTTGACGCTGCCACTGGAGATTGGGTTCCGGTAAGCAAGGTGCAATGTTTTCACACGTTTCGCAATGTGTATCAGATGGGGGAAGGGAGGAGAGGGTGTGTTGAGTGTGGAGACTGTGACGGCGTCTTTTCTGTGAAACGGGTGCTCCTGTGCAATGAGTTGAATAGTTGATTGGTTGTCTGATCCACCTAGTAGCCTCGTATCGTGTCTGTCTTCATTGACGGCGCAACAGTCTTCTGGTTTTTAGAATGTTGAATTAGGCTGTGGTGGGTATGTGGGCCTGCGGGCCGCTGCAAGCAACAGCCTGGTGGACCAAGCTCTCACAAGTCAAGCCTGGCCTCGGGCCGGGCTTGGGGAGTAGAACAACTCCCAGAACCCCATCAAGCAGGTATCAAGCAGTCTGTTCAACCGCTATTTCATTTAATGATTTTTATTCGCCAAATCGAGCAATTTGTATTATTGATTTAGAGATTAGCTATACATAAGGGTTTGTTTATTTGATGAATGTAATCCTGGGTCTTAGGGTCTCTGGGGTTCTCTTACTCCCCGAGCCCGGCCTGGGACCAAGGCTCGACTTGTGGTAACTTGGTCCAACAGGCTGTTTCTTGCTTGGGCAGTACACGTCGTTTGTTAGACCAATATTGGAATATGCAGCACCGGCCTGGAATCCGCTCCCTGTGAAGCATAAAACCAAACTTAAAAATTAAATTTCGCAGCAGGATCAGTGGAAGAGCTAAGAGAACTGAGGTATGGAAATAGGCTACTGGAACTAGACCTTAACCCTTTAGTAGAGAAGAAACAGAGGGAGCATGATCGCGACATAAAAGATATTGAGGGAAATGGACAAGGATAACCTCTTTAAAGTGGGAGAAAGTAGGATGAGAAGAGACAGGATTTCTTCGATGAATCGAAGAAATATAAGGAAATACTCGTACGGGTGGTCAGCAAGTGGAATGTTTAGAAGGAGAAGTTGTGGAAGCCACCTCCACCCACATCTTTAAGGCCACATGCTACACAATTTGAACGTTAGAATAGTTAAACTATAACGCAGGGAGCCGGTCGGCCGAGCGGACAGCACGCTGAACTTGTAATCTTGTTGTCCTGGGTTCGATCCCAGGCGCCGGCGAGAAACAATGGGCAGAGTTTCTTTCACCCTATGCCCCTGTTACCTAGCAGTAAACTAGGTACCTGGGAGTTAGTCAGCTGTCACGGGCTGCTTCCTGGGGGTGGAGGCCTGATCGAGGACCGGGCCGCGGGGACACTATAAAAAGCCCCGAAATCATCTCAAGATAACATCAAGATAACCATCAGCTACGATAAGTTGTGGTAGGGAAGTACGTGGCACTATTCGGGAAGTACGTGGCACTATTCCCAGCTTATAAGGTGGCACTAACCACTCATCATTATGGTGTGGCACTGTCCTCGCCTCATTAATATGGTGGGCGTCTCCCAGACTCATTATACTGTGAGTGCCAGAGAGACACGCAGCGTTTCAGCCTCCTATTGTTGGCTGGCAATGAATAGTGCTCTATTGTTATCTAGTAACCTGGAGTTGATTGTATATGCTTTAGTCTGTCTGTTATCCTTCTGTCCTCTCTCCTTGCCCGTCTCCTAACCCCATTTTTGTGTTTTTAGGTTGAACTTCATTTAATGTTTATTAACTGCAGGGAGTAGAGCTACTCTCACACACCTTCCAGGTGATATCTTGAGGTTATCTTGATGGCTTCGGGGCTTAGCGTCCCCGCGGCCCGGTCCTCTACCAGGGCCTCCTTTTTGTTACGTACACCCCAGGAAGCAGCCCGTAGCAGCTGTCTGTAACTCCCAGGTACCTATTTTACTGCTAGGTAACAGAGGCATCAGGGTGAAAGAAACTTTGTGCCCATGAACCTCAGGACTACGAATCCAACGCGCTGTCCACTCAGCTGTCAGGCCCCGAGGTTAGAGCCAGCCGCGTATCGGAACCTTTACGAGTTTAATGTTCTTAAGAGATTTGGCAGCGAGAATGTTCAAGTGACTTGTGCCAGTATTGATGTGTTCAGGGAGTGCGCTTACAGAGTGCGTGTACCGACTCGTTTGAGTGCATTTGTCGCTGATAAGTGCTTGTATCAGTGTGCACCATTGGTACTTTGAGTACACCATTGGTACCTTCAGCATTTACAGCAGTGTTAGAGTGCGTGGCGGGGGCGATAGAGTGTGCGGTAAGCACAGAGTGCAGGGCGGAAGTGGCACCATCGACAGAGTGCGGTCACTCATGGGGTAATCTCCCTGCCTCCATTAGTCTTGCGATGCTCATATCTTTCTCTCTCTCTTTACAGGTGAGCGTTTGTACCGCCAGTGTTGTCGCCGGCCCGTGAGTACTGGCTTGGGGGGTGCCATGGGGCTGTAGAGGGGAGTGGAGGTGTGCCAGGGGCTGTAGAGGGGGAATAGAGGTGTGCCAGGGGTGCAAAGGGGAATAGGGGGTGCCAAACGCTATGGGATGAGAGATACTTAGTAAAAAAACAGGAGGAAGCAGAAATTAGATAGAAAGGGGCTAGCTGACACACTGGGAGAAAGGGGGGGTTTAGACACAACGAGGGGAGTGGGTAACCCCTCTAATCAGAGAGGAGTTAACGGGCCCTCAGAGTAAGGAAGAAAATGGGGAGAGGGTTCCGTCAGCAATTATCTCCAAGACGATAACGATAAAGAAAATGGAGGAACATTTGCATGATAGATCAGATAACACCACTTTGGTGCTACTTGCTGCTGGTAGTGGTGGCAGGCGCCCCCTTGGCGTGGGGGTGGTGGGAGAGGCGCCCCCTTGATGTGGGGGTGGTGGGAGAGGCGCCCCCTTGATGTGGGGGTGGTGGGAGAGGCGCCCCCTTGATGTGGGGGTGGTGGGAGAGGCGCCCCTTGACGTGGGGGTGGTGGCAGAGTCACCACTCGACATCCCACGGAACACTCAGGGCAGTATCTAGGATGGGATTGGGGATCTCTTGAAGGGGATTGGGGATCTCTTGAAGGGGTCAGGAGTCAACCTGTTCTGGTGTTCTAGAGAGAACTTGATGAACACCTCATTCCTGATCAATCAGGCTGTGCTACAGGTCAAGTTGCGAGCAGCTGCGTCCGACACTCTGGTTAACCACACCAACCAAGAGACCTGATCAGAGACCGGGCCGCGGGGAAGTTGATCCCTGCAACGAATGACAGGTTGAAGAACGGGTCATAACGGTGATTGTAATCAGCTGTCGTGGTCGGTCTCAACAATCAAATTGGGACAAAATGGGCCTACTGGTGATTGTTTATGAAGCTGTGAAGACAGTGGTATAGTTTTGTTTACTGTCTGTCTGTCTGTGTCTGTCTGTGTTACTGTTTAATATGTTGCTTGTACAGTGGACGATGGACAGTGGGGACGCTAATGGCGGTACAGTAAACGTTGGTCATTAATTGTGGAACTAGAAAGGGCGAACTAGACAATGCCCGGATGCCAGCACTCGCCAAAACTCATTAAGGCATTCAGGATTTTCATGTGAGTTTCTGGTATTTATATTTATGAAGGAGTCTTAAGACGGTTGCCAGATAATCCGTCTTCTGCAGACATCAGACGGGAATTATAAAAAGTGAGTTGTATCGCAGAAAAGAGAAGCCAGCATTGGTTTTCTAGACGCGGAATTCGCGTCTCCAGGTCCAAGCCTCAGGCTTGGGACCTAGAATCTGAGGGAATGAGGGAATGCGTGTGGAGGTGGGGAAAGGTTACCTTGAGGTTACCTTGAGATGATTTCGGGGCTTAGTCTCCCCACGGCCCGGTCCTCGACCAGGCCTCCTCGTTGCTGGACTGGTCAACCAGGCTGTTGGACGCGGCTGCTCGCTTGCACATAAGGGGCATAACTGGTCGACCCCTCACAGTGTTCAAGAGAAAACTCAATGAGTATCTCGAAATGATACCTTATTAACCAGGCTGCAATTGCTGCATCCAACAGTCTGGTTGACCACACCACCAACCAGGAGGCCTGGTGAGAGACCGGGCCGCCGGGACACACATCCTCGGAACCATCAGAAGGTAACCACAAATTGGGCAAGCACTAAGCAGGTATTCTCGTAGTGTACCGTCCTTGTCCTGCACTGCTCCGCTGACTCAACATTTCCCATTTAGGAGAAAATGATTTGGGGGGCAGTGAGGCGACTTGAACCCCCGCGTTCTGGCGAGTGCCATTTCCTCTCGACCTTCGGTAAAGACGTTCATGCTGGCATAATTGGTGGTCTGAAGTGTAAGAGCGGCGGTGAGCTCTTGAGAGTCCCTTGAGGATCTTGGGTGATATTGGTTGCTGTCGGCCCCCCCTCCCTTCGCCACCACCCCCCTTCGCCCACCCCCCTTCGCCCACCCTCCTTCGCCACCACCCCCCTTCGCCACCACCCCCCTTCGCCACCACCCCCCTTCGCCACCACCCCCCTTCGCCACCACCCCCCTTCGCCACCACCCCCCTTCGCCACCACCCCCCTTCGCCACCACCCCCCTTCGCCACCACCCCCCTTCGCCACCACCCCCCCCCTTCGCCACCCCCCCCTTCGCCACCCCCCCCTTCGCCACCCCCTTCGCCACCCCCTTCCCCGCCCCCTTCCCCGCCCCCAAATTGTTTAATCAGGAAATTGTCTCGGAGATGAAACTAAGTTTTTTTGTTTTGTTTTGTGTGTTACAAGTCGACGATTCTTGGAGACGACTTTGGTGCGTGGAAGGTGTCTCCCGTGAGTGTGTTGCGTAAACACACCTTAACAATCTCTTGGAGGTTGTTTACTCAGGAAGATGAGTCTAGGATTCCTATTGAGAACACAGTTCAGTCTTTTAGGTAAACAACACTATCATTACCACTCACAGGACTGAAATAGGGTGCATAATATACGAACTAAACCAAATTAGTCGGTAATTACTCTGACCATCAGTCAATTACCCTCATAACCACCTCATTAACTCCCCTCACCACTTCTATATCACTAGCCTACCCCCCACATTCTTACCCCCCCCCCTCTTACTCATTCTACAACCCCACTCGACTCATAACCTCACTGAGCTTACTCATTACTCCCCCCCCCTGGCGGGCAGGGAAGAGTTGAAGGCTACTCAATATTCTGAATCCCAGCAGTTTGTCTATTAGATAAAATACGCTGCCTGGGGCCGATCTTCCTGCCGGCATGGCTATACAACCCGCTCAGTCACCGCCAGGGGAGTTTAACCCCTATTCTCATCCGTTCATAAAGTCGTAGTGGACCTCACAAATTGGCTGGGGGCTGCGTCTGCGGTGCGGTGTGGCTGAGCCCTGTTATCGTTTTATATAATGAAGGTTATTGAGGAGTTGTGGGCTTTATGGTGTCCTTGTGAGGCGGGTTATGGCGTCGGCACCAGCATCTTCCCCGCAAATATTTGCTCGTGGCCCACCGAGTGAGAGAGTCGAGAGGAGGGGGAAGATGTAGGCAAGACTGGTTTAGTTTACCATCAAGACGGGCTAAAGAAAATGGAAATATTTCATATTTAAAGCCCGTCATTTAAGTCATATTTATTTATTTTTCAACTCTCGGTTGAAGAGAGAGATGCTGTAGGTACGCTGAGAGAGAACTTGGAGCAACAAGACATGTTGGGCCAAGCAACAGCCTGGTGGATCAAGCTCTCACAGGTCGAGCCTGGCCTCGGGCCGGGCTTGGGTAGTAGAACAACTCCCAGAACCCCATCAAGCAGGTATCAACCAGGTTATCTTAACCTACCAGAGGGCCCACAAACAGAAAACGGCATAATGTCAATTTTGCTGCTACCATTTTCAGGTACACTTTTTGGCCTTAGGTAAAGTATACGTCCAAAATACGTCGTGCTATTAGGAGGACGGATTGCAGAATGTTACATAAGGGGCCTGATAGCTAAGTGGACAGCGCTCGGGATTCGTAGTCCTGAGGTTCCGAGTTCGATCCCCAGTGGAGGTGGAAACAAATGGACTGAGTTTCTTTGAGCCTGATGTCGCTGTTCACCTAGCAGTAAATAGGTACCTGGGAGTTAGACAGCTGCTACGGGCTGCTTTCTGGGGGATGTGTAACAAAAAGAGGCCCTGGTCGAGGACCGGGCCGCGGGGACGCTAAGCCCCGAAATCATCTCAAGATAACCTCAAGACAACATCTAAGAGACATTATAAATATGTATAACATAACAAACCCCACATTGAGTTAGGAAAATACTGTATGTCAAATATAAATGTTCTTAATTTATATTCCCCCATTTAACACCCGCAAGATAACGGGAATTTCAGGGTTTGACAAATGTTAATTTTTCTGTTTAAGCTGTTCACTTGAGACAGTTAAGCAAGTCCCAGCTGGGTCTGGGTATACAAGTGACAGGATGAACTACCCAGCGGGTTTTCTTCCTATTGGGGAGTGTTGTACATGTTGCTATGGCGGTGTGTCCACTCTCAGGATGAGTGGCGCTGCCCAATACTGTCACTATGGCGGTGTGTCCACTCACAGGATGAGTGGCGCTGCCCAATACTGTCACTATGGCGGTGTGTCCACTCTCAGGATGAGTGGCGCTGCCCAATACTGTCACTATGGCGGTGTGTCCACTCACAAGATGAATGGTGCTGCCCAATACTGTCACTATGGCGGTGTGTCCACTCACAGGATGAATGGTGCTGCCCAATAAACTCGCCCCTCGGGGGTAAAATTAAAATGAAATCCTTTGCTCTCGTTCTGTTGATATTCATTACAAACACTTATCTCTCTCCTCTATGTTATTGTCTGTCTGTCAGGGCGGCCTAAGGGAAGGCTGTGGGGGGCGTGGGGGGGGGGGGGGGTCCTTGTATTTAATGTCAAGTGAGTAAGAATGAACGGACGCCCGCATCATCCTTGATTGGTTCCCAGGCCTTCGAGCACGGCCTGGTGTCGTTGGAGTGGTTGGGTCGTTAAGAGTGGGTGGGTCGTTAAGAGTGGGTGGGTCATAGGGAGGAAGGAACACACAGCGGGGTGACACGACTCTTAGAATTTAGAGAACTCTTTTTATCACTAATGTTTAAGAAATACAGAATTATTTTTAGAATTATAAACGATCAAATATCATGGCCAAGTGTTTCAGGTTTGCTAACTGTAGGTACGACTGTCCCCCGCCGCCCACGTGATGGGACCGGGGTCCATGACAAGTGAATGTAGCGTTTTACCACAAATGTAAATTGTTTGCCTGAAATAATATTAAGGTTCTTAATAATATTAAGATGATTTCGGGGCTTAGCGTCCCCGCGGCCCGGTCCTCGACCAGGCCTCCTTTTTGTTACACACCCCCAGGAAGCAGCCCGTAGCAGCTGTCCAACTCCCAGGTACCTATTTACTGCTAGGTCAACAGGGGGCATCAGGCTGAAAGAAATTCTGCCCATTTGTTTCCGCCTTCGCCAGGGATCAATTCCCGGACCCTAAAACTACGAATATCGAGCGCTGTCCACTCAGCCGTCAGGCCCACTCGTGTTAGGGTGCCTGGTTGTGTTACTTGCTCCATACATAGGTTTTGTGAGGAGCAGGGGCTAGATACACGAAGCAGTTACGCAAGCACTTACGAACGTGTCCATCTTTCCGCAATCTTTGACGGCTTTGGTTACATTTATTAAACAGTTTACAAGCATGAAAACTTCCCAGTCAACTGTTGTTATTGTTATAAACAGCCTCTTGGTGCTTCGGAGCTCATTAACTGTTTAATAATTGTAAACAAAGCCGCCAAAGATCGAGAAAAAATGGACAGATTCGTAAGTGCTTGCGTAACTGCTTCGTGAATCTGGCCCCAGGATAGCAGTGTGTGGACCCTGTAGGCGTAATAATCTTGACTGACCTCGTTTTAGATGACCCAGTTTTCTGGGCCTTATTAATGTCAGGAGGCGCTTTTGGGGGGGGGGGCGTCACGTGCATTAAAACTTTACATCAACATATTTTTTAACATAAGGGAAGGGAGCTATCAGGAGAAAGCACCAAGCCATTACGTCTATATAGCACATGGAAGGGGGTCAGGATAATGATTTAGGATGGGACGGGGAAAAGGAATGGTGCCCAACCACTTGTGGACGGTCGGGGGATTGAACGCCGACCTGCATGAAGCGAGACCGTCGCTCTACCGTCCAGCCAAAGTGGTTGGGGGGCTCTTCTTTTTTTTTTTAACAAAATGTAACATCGTTACTAAACAATTCGAATTTTCTTAATTAAACGTTATTAAAAAAAAATGTGTATTTAAAAGGTTATTGCGTCTAAAAAGAGCAACGTATATATTAAACACAAAGTAAAATATAACGAAACAGTTTGGGCCGCTCCAAGCAACAGCCTGTTGGACCAAGCTCTCACAAGTCAAGCCTGGCCCCCCGGGGAGTAGAAGAACCCGCAGAACCCCATCCAGCGGGTACAATCCAGGTTCAACTATCAATAAAGCAACCCCATGACCCCCCCCCCCCATAGACAGAACTGGTCAAATAACTGTCAAACAGAAACGACCAGTATTCTCCCCCAGTTCGTTGCAAATTTGACGGAATCGACCAAGCCGTTAAAAATGCGATGTATGAGTAACGATTCAAACGCCGTGTTATTGACGGTTTGCCTGTCAGTGGGCCTCGATTGGTTAGGTGAGTTGCAGACAAAAGAGGCGTGAGAAGCGGGGCTCGAACCCCGGCTGCTGTCTACCAACCACCATGGCGTCCCCCCCCCCCCCCCCCCCTGGCGTCACTCGTGTGGGTGACGCAGAAAAATGTCGGAGTCGCCGCGGGTGACATCCACAAAGTGTGCACAATCTATCACAATTTTTCAGATAATTGGGGCTTGATATTTTTTGTTTATTCTTGCATATTATGGCGAGACGAAGTTGGTGTACTTTTGTGTAAATGTTGGTGTACTTTTGTGTAAATGTTGGTGTACTTTTGTGTAAATGTTGGTGTACTTTTGTGTAAATGTTGGCGACTTTTGTGTAAATGTTGGTGTACTTTTGTGTAAATGTTGGTGTACTTTTGTGTAAATGTTGGCGACTTTTGTGTAAATGTTGGCGACTTTTGTGTAAAATGTTGGCGAATTTTTTAGTCGCCAACATTTGCACAAAAATACACCAACTTCGTCTCGCCATAATTTGCAATTATTAATTGGCGACTTTTGTGTAAAATGTTAACGTCTTTGGATGATCTAGCTCTGTCAGAACTAGGTAGTTAGGCTTCTGATGTTTCGTATTTTGTAAATAAATGTCATATGTGTGTATGTTGGACCTAAGAGACCAAATTGCTTAACAAACCGATTTTTCCCGAAATTATATTTTTCCACATTTGTTTCTTACTGAATGATAACACTTTCCATTACATTATACATTCTTTCAAAATTAACATAGAAATTTGATCAAATTTAATTTAATAAATCGTAAATAAGTCGGTAAATAATGTTCTTAATATATTATTATTGTTAGAAAAGAACCAATTTGGAAAGAAATAGTTGAAAATAACGAAAATCGTTCTGCCTGTTAGGTAAATCGTAAATTGCATACTAGGCCAAGTAGTGCGGTTCTGGCAATTTGGTGTCACTGAAAAAGAGAATCGTCTTGAGGAATGGGAGCGACATACGTGATCAACCAGGCTGTGACTCGTACGTCAGGCTGCGAGCAGCCGCGTCCAACAGCCTGGTTGACCAGTCCAGCAACGAGGAGGCCTGGTCGACGATCGGGCCGCGGGGACGCTAAGCCACGAAAACACCTCAAGGTAATGTCAAGGAACCTGGTTGATGGGGTTCTGGGAGTTCTTCTACTCCCCAAGCCCGGCCCGAGGCCAGGCTTGACTTGTGAGAGTTTGGTCCACCAGGCTGTTGCTTGCAGCGGCCCGCTGGCCCACATACCCACCACAGCCCGGTTGGTCCGGCACTCCTTGGAGAAAACTATCTAGTTTTCTCTTAAAGATGTCCAGGGTTGTTCCGGCAATATTTCTTATACTCGCTGGAAATAGTGCGGTGGCTGGTCTTCATGGCGTAATTATCTTAACTCTTTTGTCAATGTCGTTTGCTTTTACCTTACCTGGCAATGATTTCGGGGTTCAGCGACTCCGCGGCCCGGTCGTCGACCAGGCCTCCTCGTTGCTAGCGGTGCCATTGGCGACACTAGTCAACAATACAGTTTTTGATAGTTGTTAATTAACTAATTCGTGTATGTTCGTGTACCTTGCGATAGTTCCAAGGATCAACGTCCACCTATCACTGATAAATCAGATTGTTGGACGTAGCTGCTCGCAGCCTGACTTGTGAATCATAGCCTCGTGGATCACCTATTGTTTGGAGGCGTTTGTCGAATTCTCTCTTTTCCATCTGTGAGAAGTCTGTCAATTACGCCCTGTATGCATACTGGGGATCGTGCATTCGCCTGTAGGCCTATGGGGTTTAGGCTTGTGGGTATACTCACCTAGTTGTGCTTGCGGGGGTTGAGCTTCGGCTCTTTGGTCCCGCCTCTCAACCGTCACTCTACTGGTGTACAGATTCCTGAGCTTTTTTTCGTATCTACATTTGAGACTGTGTGTGGGGTCAGCTTTCGTGTATAAACTCGTGTGCGTGGGAGCAGCTGGCTCGTGTGCGTGGGAGCAGCTGGCTCGTGTGCGTGGGAGCGGGATCAGTTGTTGCTGGTGATGGCCCTCTGTGACTTCGTTATTGGAAAGCTGCCAGAGTGAGACCATTGAAATTGGATGTGGGTGGCACTGCCCCATATTGACAGCGCTCACCTCGGCCGTTTTTACCGTGTGTGTGTGTGTGTGTGTGTGTGTGTGTGTGTGTGTGTGTGTGTGTGTGTGTGTGTGTGTGTGCGTGCGTGCGTGCGTGCGTGCGTGTGCGCACTCAACTGTCGTATCCATAGGGGTCATGTTGGACTCTGGGACGTGCACAAAATATTACCGACAGAAGAGTTACGGGAATGGATCTCGGGAGGGATTGGGTCCCGTTGGGTGGGGGATTGGGTCCTGTGGAGGGGATTGGGTCCCGTGGAGGGGATTGGGGCGGGGGGAGCGTCCATCTCTTCCGTTCTTTCTCAGACGGCCTGCCTGAATGTCTCTCTCTCTGTCTCTCTCTCTCTCTCTCTCTCTCTCTCTCTCTCTCTCTCTCTCATATATCCCCCTCCCCCCTCCCCCCCCCCCCTCCCCCCTTCCACATGGAATGGTCGTCCAGCTTTAAGGTGTTCTTTCCCGTGTCGGATATTTAAATTTCAATCAAGGCCTCTCTCATCTTGAGCGGTGAGAGGGGGGAAGGGGGGGGGGAGAGCCGATTACAGTGAAGTCAACTGGGGGGGGGGGGCTAAGGTCTTAGAGAGGGGGGGGACTGGGGTTAAGATGAAGGGAGGGGGGGGAAGGGGGAGGTGGACCCTGGGAAATGAGAAAACAGCACTGGTCTTCGAGTGAGAAAGAGGAACGCCATTGTAGTGAGAGGGTGGGGGGGGGAGGGGGGTTGTGGGGAAGGGGTAGGAGGGAGGGAGAGTGGGCAAATGTGCCTATTCATCCTATTCTTGCCTTTTTTTTCTCTTACTTGCTCCTCGTCTTGCCTTCTTACCTCGTATATTTGACATCCACTCTCCGTTACCAGAGTTGATAACGGGCCACGACGGACCGAAACGTCGTAGTTTCCCTTCACTTTCTGATGCGTTCTTTGAGGAGCATGATTCACGAAGCAGTAACGCAAGTACTTACGAACGTGTACATCTCTCCTCAATCTTTGACGGCTTTGGTTACATTTATTAAACCGTTTACAAGCATGAAAACTTGCCAATCAACTGTTGTTATTGTTATAAACAGCCTCCTGGTGCTTCAGAGCTCATTAACTGTTTAATAATTGTAAACAAAGCCGCCAAAGATCGAGAAAAGATGGACAGGTTCGTAAGTGCTTGAGTAACAGCTTCGTGAATTCGACTCCATATCTTCAGCCAGGGTATTGTGACTCATCGCCTGCCCATGAGAGAGGTGCACAGAATGATGGAGGGGGGGGGGTGAGGAGTGAGGGAGGAGGAGGAGGAGGAGGAGTAGTGAGGGGAGAAGAGTGGTGTAGGAAGTGAGAGAAGTGTGACAAGAAGCAATAAGATTATACCAATACCGTCTAAGGAATGCTGAGCAGAATCCACACCAGGGGGCTCCCCCATGACATATTAAAATCAGGGGAACAAGACATCCCCCCCAACCCCCAAAACACTACACAGTTTGATAACGGTGTATCAGTACACAATGAGCAGCAGATGTACACTACACCATATAAAGACTTAGGGTGCTTGTATGTCAAAGCAAATTCAAAATCCAGCTCAATATATGGCGTCCTTGCAGAGGTAAAATCAGAATTGGGGTCAGTCACTGGAAAACTCATAGAAGGAATGGAGATGTTGATACCTGCTTGGTACCTGCTTGACTGCTGCTGCTGATGCCTAACCTCAGGTAGCAGCAGGTGACTAGTAGCTCGGTTAGCAGGATTCTAGTGGCGTTACTGGATTAATCAGGTTGTGATGGCTACGTGGGGCTTCGGGCTAAGGAGACTAAACGTCCTCATATACTAGGCAATAACCAGAAAAGATTACACAGACAAGGCTATAGAAGAACAACCCTCGAAATCAGATACAGGAAATGACCACTTCTGGGGTTCACCATCACAGTGAGTCACTGAGGTGAGGCTCTGCCACTCCACACCTGCAGGGGGTGTGGCAGGCTGGGCTCTGCCACTCCACACCTGCAGGAGGTGGAAGGCTGGGCTCTGCCACTCCACACCTGCAGCGGGTGTGGCAGGCTGGGCTCTGCCACTCCACACCTGCAGGAGGTGGAAGGCTGGGCTCTGCCACTCCACACCTGCAGGAGGTGGAAGGCTGGGCTCTGCCACTCCACACCTGCAGGGGGTGGCAGGCTGGGCTCTGCCACTCCACACCTGCAGGGTGTGGCAGGCTGGGCTCTACCACTCCACACCTGCATGGGGTGGCAGGCTGGGCTCTGCCACTCCACACCTGCAGGAGGTGGCAGGCTGGGCTCTGCCACTCCACACCTGCAGGGGGTGGCAGGCTGGGCTCTGCCACTCCACACCTGCAGGAGGTGGCAGGCTGGGCTCTGCCACTCCACACCTGCAGGGGGTGGCAGGCTGGGCTCTGCCACTCCACACCTGCAGGGGGTGGCAGGCAGGCTGGGCTCTGCCACTCCACACCTGCAGGGGGTGGCAGGCTGGGCTCTGCCACTCCACACCTGCAAGGGGTAGCAGGTTGGGCTCTGCCACTCCACACCTGCATGGGGTGGCAGGCTGGGCTCTGCCACTCCACACCTGCATGGGGTAGCAGGTTGGCCTCTGCCACTCCACACCTGCAGGGGGTGGCAGGCTGGGCTCTGTACCACAGGAATGATGCTGAAAGTCTCTTTCTCACTCTTAAAATAACAGTGATTTGCATAGGACACCGCAGTACTCTGGTGTCCTAACGTGCCCCCCACAACGGCCCCCCCTTCCCCAAAAGGCCCCCCCCTCCCCGTCGCCCCCAACAACCCCCCTCACAAGGACCCCCCTTCCGTCGCCCCCAACAACCCCCCTCACAAGGACCCCCCTTCCGTCGCCCCCAACAACCCCCCTCACAAGGCCCCCCCTCCCCGTCGCCCCCAACAACCCCCCTCACAAGGCCCCCCCTTCCGTCGCCCCCAACAACCCCCCTCACAAGGCCCCCGCCCCCCTCCGTCGCCCCCAACAAACCCCCTCACAAGGCCCCCCCTCCCCGTCGCCCCCAACAACCCCCCTCACAAGGCCCCCCCCCTCCGTCGCCCCCAACAACCCCCCTCACAAGGCCCCCCCTCCGTCGCCCCCAACAACCCCCCCTCACAAGGCCCCTCCCCGTCACCGCCCACATCGCCTAGCTTAAAATTTACGCAAAACCAGTCAGTCTCCAGGGAGGGCTGGCCTCAGGCTTCGCGAGAAACAAAATTAAAAATATTCCACAGAATAACTTTTAAAGCAAAATGAAAATATTAGTGACTGGTTCTAAATCAGCACACTGAGATAGCGCTAGGTGTGACCAGGAGGCATGGCTACAAGGGCAGAATAGCCCCGTTGAAAAGGTGTGCAGCAGATTCTTAAGTGGCTGTTCTATATAGTTTAAGTGTACTTGATCAACCGGGCTGTGATTGTTACGCCAGACTGCGTGCATGAGGCGGTCTTGATCTTCGGAGCTGCCTTGAAAGGTTACCTTGAGGCGGTTCCTAGGAGCTGTGTCCCCGTGGCCCGGTCTCTGATCAAGCGTTTCCGTTTGGTCAACCAGGCTGTTAAACGCCGCAGTCTGACGCATGAATCACAGCCCGATTGATCACGTCACTTGTTCCTTCAAAGGAGTATGAAAAAAGGATGGGAGCTGGGATAGGATACCTTATCTTGCCTAGGAGGAAAAAAGATCATGGAACGGTGCCCAACCACTTTCGTTCTCGGGGATCGAACGCCGACCTGCAAGACGCGAAGACGTCGAAGATATATATACATTACACACAGAGATCACACTAATGTGATGCATCAAATGAACAAGTCGAATCCTCGTCACGGCCCTTGTGGATTTGTTCTTTATATATGCATTTTGTTCTGTCCTTCATGGACAGGGTTGGAGACCTGGGGGCTACATTCACGAAGCAGTAACGCAAGCACTTACGAACGTGTACATCTTTCCTCAATTTTTGACGGCTTTGGTTACATTTATTAAACAGTTTACACGCATGAAAACTTACCAATCAACTGTTGTTATTGTTATAAACAGCCTCCTGGTGTTTCGGAGCTCATTAACTGTTTAATAATTGTAATCAAAGCCGCCAAAGATTGAGGAAAGATGGACAGGTTCGTAAGTGCTTGCGTAACTGCTTCGTGAATCTGGCCACAGGTTTTTAGTGCCTCTTGAGGTTATCTTGAGATGATTTCGGGGCTTTTTTTTTTAGTGTCCCGCGGCCCGGTCCTCGACCAGGCCTCCACCCCCAGGAAGCAGCCCGTGACAGCTGACTAGTTCCCAGGTACCTATTTACTGCTAGGTAACAGGGGCATTCAGGGTGAAAGAAACTTTGCCCATTTGTTTCTGCCTCGTGCGGGAATCGAACCCGCGCCACAGAATTACGAGTCCTGCGCGCTATCCACCAGGCTACGAGGCCCCTCACCTCACCACCACCACCCACCTTACCTTGCGATGATTTCAGGGCTCAACGTCCCTGCGGCCCGGTCGTCGACCAGGCCTCCTGGTTGCTGGACTGGTCCACCACTAGCCTCCCCACTACCCCCAACCACCACTAGCTTCCCCACCAAAACATTTCTCTCCGTCAGAGTTAATGGGGGAGAAGGGGGGGGCGTGTACGAGACTGAGTGCAACCCCCTGTTTACCTGCCAATTAGTACCCCTAGTCGCTGTACTTCACTTGTTTACCTGGCCGACTTGAGCAGGTTCTTCACTGGCTCTCCTCCTTCCGGTGCCCAACCACTTGGGCTGGACGGTAGAGCGACGGTCTCCCTTCATGCAGGTCGGCGTTCAATCCCCGACCGTCCACAAGTGGTTGGGCACCGTTCCTTCCCCCCGTCCCATCCCAAATCCTTATCCTGAGCCCTTCCCAGTGCTATTTAGTCGTAATGACTTTTTTTGACGTGGTCGGAGACCGTGTCGCGGAACCATTGATCCCCGAAACCTGCACAAGATGGGTAAGGTGCCTCTGGGCTTGGCTACTCGTCTGCTTCCTGCTGCTGTGTCTGGCCTTGTAGTATATTGTAGTATATTGTAGTATATTGTAGTATATTGATTCGGTTTCCTTGCTTGATACAAGTTCTGGGGTTCTTGAACCCCAGAACTTGATGGGGTTCAAGAACATGCTTGATGGGGTTCTGGGAGTTCTTCTACTCCCCAAGCCCGGCCCGAAGCCAGGCTTGACTTGTGAGAGCTTGGTCCACCAGGCTGTTGCTTGGAGCGGCCCGCAGGCCCACATACCCACTACAGCCCGGTTGGTCCGGCACTCCTTGAAGAAAATGATCTAGTTTTCTCTTGAAGATGTCCGCGGTTGTTCCGGCAATATTTTGTTGTATAGATGTATCTATATTCCGGGTTCGAAGAGAGGTTATCTCAAGATAACCTCAAGGTATACCCACCAGACCTATACCCCAAGCTTCGACGTATCATCCATGATCTTCCTTCTTCGCTTCCAGATGTTCTTCTTTCCAGTTGAGGTCATTCAGTGTTGCAAATATGTAATGTATGTCCTCGTGTAGTAGAACAACTCTCGAACCAGTCTCCAGGTAAGAAGCAGGACTGTGGTGGGTATGTGGGCCTGCGGGCCGCTCCAAGCAACAGCCTGGTGGACCAAGTTCTCACAAGTCAAGCCTGGCCTCGGGCCGGGCTTGGGGAGTAGAACAACTCCCAGAACCCCATCAAACAGGTATCGAGCAAATTATAAGAGGGTTACTTAACTCAAAGATGTTAATGCTGTTATAATCTTCAGTTAGACAGTCGTAGAGTGTTACAAGGAAGAGCAGCAGAAGATGAACTTAAACGTTGAACACAACAGAGTGAACTGAGGTGCTGGTGGAGGTCATTGTGGCCTCCCGCCGGGCAGGCGGTGGAGGGCTGGGTGGCAATGGACGTACGTTTCAAATGGTTTTAATTAACTAAGCAATTCTCTGACTGGGTGGAATTACGCCTCTGGTCAGCGGTCTTGAATTCCAGGAGCCGACTGTTAGGTTGCCAGCCATTCCAGTAGCGTGGATTGTGGTGGTGGTGGTAGTGGCATTGAGTGGGATGTAGGTGGTTGTGGTGGTGGAGTGGCATTGAGGGGGATGTAGGTGGTTGTGGTGGTGGAGTGGTAGGTGGTAGTGGAGTGGAAGGTGGTAGTGGAGTGATGGTAGAGGATTGGAGGGGATGAAGATGGTTCAGGAAAATGGAATTTGGGTAGAAAGAGTAGTTTGTCACTCCTTTTTTTCTACGTTCCAACAGTTCCAGAAGTCGGACACTTCCCCCCCCCCCCACGCCCCACAAGGGCGAACTACTGACTCTCCCCAGGATGCCACCCACAACAGTTGACCAACTCCCTGGTACCTATTTACTATAAGGTGAACAGAGGCATTAGATAGGAAACAAGCCCAACCATTTCTGTCCCGCCCGGGACTCGAACCTGGAATTCTCGACTGTTCTACCCTATTCCGGCTTCATTCTCCAACAAGGACAACTAACCGGAGGGGATGGGCTCTGTGGCCCAACAGGGCCTCTGGTTTATATAGCTCCAGCTGGCCCCAGTGTCACGTATATAGGTACCAGCTGGCTCCAGTGTCACGTATATAGCTCCAGCTGGCTCCAGTGTCACGTATATAGGTACCAGCTGGCTCCAGTGTCACGTATATAGCTCCAGCTGGCCCCAGTGTCACGTATATAGGTACCACCTGGCTCCAGTGTCACGTATATAGCTCCAGCTGGCCCCCATACTCAACTCAAAATCTTAGACATAATTTGGAATGTTCTTAACGTGTTCTTAACGTGTTCTTAATGTGTTCTTGTTTCTCTTCACACAGCTTCGGGAAGCGGTCGGGAGGTGGAGGCAGGCGAGCCAATGAGTGTCTTATTCTGGAGCCCTCCGAGATGATCGTGGTAAGTGTTCCTTCTGCCTGTTGCTGCTTGTAACGGGTCATCTTGGGAGTACTATCCTACATCTTCACTAAATCCAGACATTGAAAATGGGAAGAGTAAAACAACTGCTACTTCTATTGGTTGTTCTATTGGTCGTTTCTGGGCGTTTGAGAGGGAACATGAACTATTATTTTTACCCGTTTATATACCTGATCCACCAGGCTGTGACTCGTACGTCAGGCTGCGAGCAGCCGCGTCCAACAGCCTGGTTGACCAGTCTAGCAACGAGGAAGCCGGTTTTAGGTTTGTTTGGGTTTTCATCAGGTGTTCGGACAGGTTAAACGCTGGGTAACCGGCGGTGCCCGGGACGACTCGGTGTCCGGGTCCTCCCTCCCCTCCCCCCCCCTCACACCCTTTTCCCATAACCTCTCCACCTCCCCCCCTATACCCTCGCTATTTATTATCAAATATATGCTCCCTGACTTCTTCCTACCCCCCCTCCATCACCCCCCTCCATCTCCCCCCTCCGTATCCCCCCTCCATCTCCCCCCTCCGTATCCCCCCTCCATCTCCCCCCTCCGTATCCCCCCTCCATCTCCCCCCTCCATCTCCCCCCTCCATCTTCCCTTCTCCCTCTCCAGTATTCATACTAAAGTCACTCCAGGAAAAATAGTGTGTGAAGGAGTCCGTCGGAGTCTTCGCTGGAAGGTGTTTGAGAGTCTTCTCTCTGGCCAAAAGAGAGGAGACGGTCAGTCATACTTGTCCCGTAGGGCATTGTCCCCTCCGGTTTGACCCTTCTGAGAAGTCAAGCCGGATTGCATATACCTAACCTCCCTATGTTAGATGTAATCGATCCTCGCGACCACCTCATGGCAGCTCGAGGGACATTGTTATTGTGCCGGATAAGTAGTTAAACAGTTATAACTCCCCCCTCTGAAGTTGTAAGTACTGTTATAAGTATAAGTACATCCCCCCCTAATCTTTCACACCATATTCTCTCCCCTCATCCACACCATTCCCCCTCCCCTCATCTGCACCATTCCCCCTCCCCTCATCTACACTGTTCCCCTCTCACACACTATTTCCTTTTCCTTCGCTTCCGCAAAAACTCGGCCTGCCCAACATGCAGATAAAAATACTTCACTGAAAATGTTGAATTAATTTCCCTAGGTGGATAGTATCTCCCTAAACTCTGGGAGAATGCAGGGGCGAGTGGAGTGGGGGAACGGAACTTCATATGAGGCCAGGAATTAGGAAGGAGAGGACACAGATGGAGAAATGGAGGGAGGGAGAGAGAGAGGGAGAGATAGGTAGGTTTGTGTGCGAGACTTTGAGATTACCAGAGGAAAGGTAAGGAGGCATGT